>NC_134484.1:275320767-275598267 GCF_040206685.1 Ascaphus truei | reverse complement strand
CTTCAATCTGTCTTCCACCATTTTGACAGAAGATCAAAAAACAGTACTAAGTAGAGGTCTCACTTTTTCAAAATCTAGTGGACCTGATGGGTTCAAATTATATAAAGATCTGCATAAGTTTATAAGAAATGTTACATTGAAGAGATATTTTATTAAAATGGATAAAGAGACTAATATAAAAATATCAGAGGTAGACACTGTGGCCGTATTGGATAATATGGGGGAAGGATTAGAATGTAAACATACACCATTTAAACCCAGATCCAAGTTTTATCCAGCCCAATCGAAGGGACATCATGTGGAAACATTTTTTAATACAGTATGGTCAACAGCAATTTCCTCAAATTAACCAGAACATTTAAATCTAAAAACATTAAACACAATTTGATTTTTAATGAAAATTTAGCATTGAGATGTTTAAAAGATAATTCCCATTTGATTATATGACAAGCCGACAAAGGAGGCGGTGTGGTCCTCCAAAATCGTAAGGATTATGAGGCCGAGGCCCACCGCCTCCTTGGGGATTACGCTTTCTATACTAAGATTGCAAAGGACCCTACAGTGGAGTTTACAGCTCTCCTTAAAGTACTATTTGATGGAGCCATGGATGATTTGGTACTTTCTAAACTAGAGTTCGATTTTTTTATATTCAGAGTGCCCTAGAGTACCTATTTTTTACCACTTGCCCAAGCTGCATAAGTCATTGAGTAACCCACCTGGTCGACCAATCATCTCGGGTATTCAATCACTTACGTCCAATCTTTCGCAATACGTAGATTTTTTTCTACAAAGCTATGTAGCTAAATTACCCTCGTATCTGAAAGATACATCATCAGTACTTCAGATGCTTGATGATTTTGAATGGATGAAGTCATTTAGATGGCTGACCTGTGATGTACAGGCTTTACACACTCATATCCCACATGACAAGGGGTTGTTGGCAGTAAGATCTTTTTTGGAGGTGATTGTTCACTACATCCCCTCAATGCAGAGTTCATCTTGAGGTCAATTGAATTCATACTGACCCATAATTACTTTATGTTTCTCTGACAGTTTTTCTTGCAGGTTTGCAGAACTGCGATGGGGACACGTTTTGCCCCCAGTTTTGTAAACCTGTATATGTGAAACTGGGAGAGAGGGACTTGGAGAGAGGATCTGGACCAACAATCCCTTTAACCAGAATGTCGTCATTTGGCGTCGCTATATCGACGACATTCTGTGCGTGTGGGATGCTGGTAAACAAGAGATGAGAGAATTTGTCAAATATCTAAATGACATGAACTTAATCTTCAGCCATACTTCCGATGTAACCTATCAATTTTCTTGATCTCAATCTAATTACTACTGACAATAGAGAAGTACATACAAAAGTTTTCTTCAAAGAAGTAGATGCAAACAATCTACTTATGGCCTCAATCAACCATAAAAGATCTTGGATTTCCAACATTCCTAGGGGCCAATTTGTTAGAATTAAAAGAAATTGCAGTACTGTTGAAGATTTTGAGGAGGAGGCAAATTTACTACTTGATAAATTTATCGAAAGGGGTGACCCTGAAAAAGGTTTATTACAGGATCTAGATAAAGTCAGAACTATGAATAGAGATCTAATGATCTTACCGAGGGATAAGAACATTTCTTTAGATTCCACTGGACGTTTAGAGATTCCATTTATCACTACATTTAATTCTGTTAATGGTCAAATCGAAGAGATCTTCAAAAAGCATTGGGCAATTTTAAGTAAAGATACGATTCTTGGGGATCATATTTCACAAGTACCCAAATTCATTTATAGAAGAGCTAAGAATTTTAAAAATACACTGGCTCCAAGTGACATTAACCCACATATTAATACTAGAGAGAGGTTATGGTTAAATAAACCCATTGGCAATTTTGCTTGTGGTAACTTCTCCGTATGTAGATATTTGCACGGAGATAGGAAAACTTTTACATCAGCTGTAACTAATGAGGAATTTAAAATTGAGGAATTTATAAATTGCAACTCAACCCATATGATATACCTTATCGCGTGTGCATGTAGGATTCAATATGTAGGCCACACTAAGAAGTGTTTAAAAGTGCGGATCCAGGAGCATATTGGAAACATTAAACATGGTTATGAAAAGCATAGTTTGTCTCGACATTTCTTAATGCATCACAATAGGGACCCAAATTCCCTTAGATTTAAGGGCATTAAAATTGTACCTAAAGGAAGGAGAGGTGGAGATATAATTAAAAATCTCTCTGTACAGGAAACCTTTTGGATATATCAGTTAGAGTCTCATGTTCCTAAGGGGTTAAAGAAGATGTAACACAAAGTGATGGGAAAAAAAGGCACTGGTACTCAGGAAACAAGGAAAATGAATGATGTTCAAGAGAGAGTGTACCCATAAAAATGAATGATTTAATGGATGATGCATAAAACAGCTACACTACGGGGTACACAGATCCCCACCAACGCGTTTCGAGCGTAAGCTCTTTCTCAACGTGACTATCAAATGTACTCACAAGTCTGTATAAATACCCATGAGCCGCGCTGCTGTCCACTCGCCGTTCACTTCCTGAAACCCTCAGGAGTGACACGAACGTGATGATGTCACACACGTACCGTGGAACATACAAAATACTACAACTTTATTGATCAAATACATAAAAACAATTGCAATGGAAAAAACACATTAGAATACTAGGTATGACTTTCAAAAATGGAAAAACAAAGAACCAAAAAGGACATATTTAAAAAGAAACATCATAAATTAAATGAATATCTCTAATAAAAGAAAGAAAATACCTAACAATAAGACAGACAGATTAACTAATGTATAAATAAATACATATAGGTCTATAATAGTGCGAAACAATGACCGCTCTAAATACATACACATATGTATAAAATGTCAACATCTATTGAAAAAAGGAGAAATCGTGTAATGAACTGTATTTTCCCCACCCACATATACACATTACTGTCTGTACACCTCCAATATATGGAGTCCGCCATATAGACTGCCGCCTCAAACAGAGGTGTCTTCCACTACATTGATCACCAGTCCATATCGGACATACCACTAACTATCTTTTTCCTAAAACTGTGCTCCCCCATCCTCTTTTTGTATCACATTGCCAATAAGGGTCCTGGATAGATCCTGCTGGGGTTCTGAGTCACAGGAGAACAACTTGAGAACATTTCTTCCAGGCTGTATTACATTTCTTTTTATATTCTATACACGCCATATAGAAATAGCGTCCGGGCACCTTTTCTAACCATAATAGGGGCTATGCCATCTAAAGCATTTCTGCTGAGTGGGTATTGGCCAATAAACTTAGTTCAAAAATAAATACATTACAGAATCATTCTCTTTCCCCAACTATAACTAAGCTGCTTTTAAACATTTTTTTTTTCTCAGCTTCTAGTTAACTTTTCATGTCTGGAACGTGGTCTTTGTACATTCCTTAAGCTGGAGGAGGGGGGCCAGCCCGCTTGGCTGCTTTTAACCTTCCCTCTTTTAAATGACTGCTGTTCAAAAATCAGACGAGCAGTGTATTTTTAAGAAAACAAACCGTTAGTTTCCTATTATAAGTTTGAACAGAGAAACCTTGATAACTAAAAAACAAAAACAAAACCATCTCTGCAACCCTTCCTATAAAACAATCTTCTAGTTTTATTTACTTAATAATTATAATTCCTTATCTTTCTTACAAACACCCACACACACACATACACACGTTCTCTGAGTTTATCTTCCATCAACATTCATTCTTCTTTCTTCGGGCAATTACAGTACCGACCAACTTTATTCTAACTTGGCTAGCTCCGCGAATTTTGGAATATCCCGGTGATGTGCGGTTTTGTATCGTTTTCTCCTGGGGTGTATTGCGTTATTTCGCGCCCGTGATTTAAGCATTTTATTCCCGCTGGCTGCAATACTGCAATGCCATGTAAAAACGAATGGGGGGCGTTTGCGAGCTGTTGTCTTTGAAGCCGAGAAATTCATGAATTGTAATGCAGTATATACTGTATATATACAGTATATACTATATAACAACAACCCCTATAACCCCTAATATACACATACAGTACTGTATATGCACATCAATGATACTATAGGCCGTCCCCTGGCAAGATGTGTTTGCAGCAGAGAGAGAACCGCTGCTCTCTCTGCGCAAACATCGGCACATTAAAAATTATTTAAAATACATTTTTAATTCACAGTGTAGATGTGCAGGGGGTCTCCGGAGCTGAACCGCATTGGTTTCAAGTCCGGGTACCCCCTGCTTCCCGAGATACAGGCCCCTTTGTGAGGTGCCGGTATCCCTCTGCATTTAAAGGTCCCGATCACGTGACCGCGGCATGTAAACCAAGCAGAGGGATACCGGCACCCCCTAAAGGGGCCTGTATCTCAAGAAGCAGGGGGTCCCCGGACCTAAAACAAAAACGTTTCTGCTCCGGAGACCCTCTGCACATGTACAGTATAAATAAAACACATATATAAATAAACACTCATTCCTTACCTTAGCGGTTATGTGCTATGGTAACGAAGCAACATTTCTGTATTTTTATAATATTATACAGTGAGCAGGGGGTTCCCTGAGCCAGAAATTAATGCTCAGGGGACCCCCTGCTCCTGCACAATATTATTAAAAATACAGAAATGCTGCTTCATTACCATAGCTGATAGCCGCTAAGGCAATGAAGGGGTTAACCCACCGTGCCTGCTTTATTGTGGGTAGCGGGGGTGGGTGAAGGGAGTATTTGGCCCTTGGTGTGAGTTTAGGACTTGCGGGGGGGTTGCGGGTGCACTTAACCCCTTCATGACCGTAGCAGTTAATACTGCTACGGTCATGAAGGGGTTAACCCCTACCGCTACCCCCCGCAAGCCCTAAACAACCACCGTTGGGGCTAATACCCCCTTCACCCACCCCCGCTACCCACAATAAAAAAACTCACACACAGCAGCCGCCCAAAAAATAGATAAATAAATCTAAAAATATAAATAAATAAATGAATATAAATAAATACATTTAAAATACATTTTTATTCATAGTGTAGATGTGCAGGGGGTCTCCGGAGCTGAACCGCGTTGGTTTCAGGTCCGGGGACCCCCTGCTCCCCGAGATAAAGCCCCCTTTATGAGGTGCCGGTATCTCTCTGTATTTAAAGGTCCCTATCACGTGACCGCGGCCTGTAAACCAAGCAGAGGGATACCGGCACCCCCTAAAGGGACCTGTATCTCAGGAAGCAGGGGGTCCCCGGACCTAAATCCAAAATGTTTCTGCTCCGGAGACTCTCTGCACATCTACAGTATGAATAAAACACACACATCAATAAAGAATCGTTCTTTACCTTTGCGGCTATGTGCTATGGTAATGAAGCAGCATTTCTGTATTTTTAATAATATTGTACAGTGAGCAGGGGGTTCCCTGAGCCAGAAATTAATGCTCAGGGGACCCCCTGCTCCTGCACAATATTATTAAAAATACAGAAATGCTGCTTCATTACCATAGCTGATAGTCGCTAAGGCAATGAAGGGTTAAGGCAGAATAAACAATAAATACATTAAATACATATTTGTAATGTGTGTGTTAAACCTCCCTGCCTTGACTGTAATCTGTGTAAGACCCCCTCCCCCTATTGTGTGTGTTAAACTTCCCTGCCTTGACTAATCTATGTAAAAACTCCTCCCCCTATTGTGTGTGTTAAACTTCCCTGCCTTGACTGTAATCTATGTAAAACCCCCTCCCCCTATTGTGTCTGCTAAGCTTCCCTGCATTGACTAATCTGTGTAAGCCCCCCTCCCCCTATTGTGTCGGTTAAATCTCCCTGCCTGTGTTTCTGTGAGTTCAGTGTACTGTATGTAAATGTGGGGAGGGGGAGGGGGATCCCATGTAAATAACCACACCCACTACCCACTACCCACAATAAAAAAAATTCACACACAGCAGCAGCACAATAAATAAATAAATCTAAATACATAAATTAATACATGAATATAAATAAATACATTTAAAATACATTTTTATTCATAGTGTAGATGTGCAGGGGGTCTCCGGAGCTGAACCGCGTTGGTTTCAGGTCCGGGGACCCCCTGCTCCCCAAGATACAGCCCCCTTTATTAGGTGCCGGTATCCCTCTGCATTTAAAGGTCCCGATCACGTGACCGCGGCATGTAAACCAAGCAGAGGGATACCAGCACCCCCTAAAGGGGTCAGTATCTCGGGAACAGCGGTTCAGCTCCGGAGACCCTCTGCACATCTACACTATGAATAAAAATGTATTTTAAATGTATTTATTTCTTTTCATGTATTTATTTATTTATTTAGATTTATTTATTAATTGTGCTGCTGCTGTGTGTGAATTTTTTTTATTGTGGGTAGCGGGGGTGGGTGAAGGGGGTATTAGCCCCAACGGTGGATGTTTAGGGCTTGCGGGGGGGTAGCGGGTGCACTTAACCCCTTCACGACCGTAGCGGTATTAACTGCTACGGTCGTGAAGGGGATAAGTGCACCCGCAACCCCCCCGCAAGTCCTAAACTCACACCAAGGGCCAAATACCCCCTTCACCCACCCCCGCTACCCACAATAAAAAAAATTCATGCACAGCAGCCCCACAATTAATAAATAAATCTAAATAAATAAATAAATACATGAATATAAATATATATATATATATATATATATATATATATATATATATATAATTATACGTTACCGTTCCAAGGATTGGTAAACAAGAGACAGCACTCAATGTTGAAAATCAAAGTGTATTAGTGAAAGCAAAAATACATCCAGAAACCCAACGTTTCGGTCCTACAGAATGAGACCTTCCTCAGGGGGATACATATACACAGTATATACACACACATGATGAACCAATATACAAATAAATGTAGAAGAGTTATCAAAACCATACTGTACTACAAATAACACTTCTCCATACAGACACACTTCATTACAATGAATTTCCTTTAATAAACCTAACTGATCTTACAATCTAAATCATCAAATGCCAATGAAAAAACTCACATTCCAATCATCACATTGCATTTACATTGTATTTATGATGTATTAACAACAGGTTCTGGAGGCCTGCTGGTGGGTCCCGCCAGCACCATGGCCCCCAGGTGGTCTCCTTGGGTAACCGTGGGCCACAATTGGGTCCCCACGGTAGGCCCAAAAATGTCTGGGAGCCCCGGGTCAGACCCACAGGTGTCTGCGTGGCCTCGGGTGGTTCCCACGGGGGTCTGGGGAACTCACGGGTGCTCACTACAGGTCCACGGTGCCCCCACAGAAGTGGGACCACACATCATCATCCCCGCACCTATGGGTCGGCGGTGCCCCCACAGAAGTGGGACCACACAGCTTCATCCCCGCAGACTACGGGTCGGCGGTGCCCCCACAGATGTGAGGCCACCGCTTCATCCCCGCATGTGTCACCCGTGGAACCACCAGCCTGGTACCCGTGAGATACCCGAGGAAACCACAGGTGGTCTCCAGAGGTCTCACGCGGAACCATGGAACAAACCCTGAATGTAAAAAAAATAAACCTGGCCTATACATTCAATACATACACCCCCTCTCCCCCCCCAACACCTACAGTAAAATAATGTGCAAAATAACTATTATCCAGATATGGATAATAGATTAATTGCCCATTATTAAAAACATTAACTAGCATATTAAAATAAATAAAGTACTACTGACCTCATCAATACGAAGTGTCCGTCGCCAGCAACATCCTTGTCTTGCCCACAAAATACATAGCCAATACAAAGCCAATACATTGCAATTACATTCAGATATCAATTAACCCCTTAAACACCTTATCAGATAATAACCGCAAAGGTAATTAAGGGGTTAAGCCACACTGGCCCGATACCCACCCTTCACCCATGAATTTGTACAGTGGCTTCATCATGCAACTATATATATATATATATATACAGTATATACACACACATGATGAACCAATATACAAATAAATGTAGAAGGGTTTTCAAAACCATACTGTCCTACAAATAACACTTCTCCATACAGACACACGACATTACAATGAATTTCCTTTAAGAATCCTAACTGATCTTACAATCTAAATCATCAAATGCCAATGAAACACCTCACATTCCAATCAATACATTGCATTTACATTGTATAAATGATGCATAAAATCTATGCACCATATACATTCTGCAAATGAATGTTAACAATATCATTGCAAGCTAAATACAAATACTGTACTCCAAACAAGTCAACTATTTTAACCAATCAAGTAAACAAAAATCAATTAGCAATCATTATTTACATCCCTAAACAATTGACAGTCCATCCCGAACAATGAAACAAATAACTAATTCACGCCTCGAGCAGAACAATTCAGCATGTGAAAAAATATAAGTACCAACCGGAATACAAACTTTAAAACCAAGGCTAGCCCTGACCTCCCTCAAACACACAATACAATATCAACAATTACATCTATCTAATTTTAAAATACTTTAAACTCACAATAAAGCATAGCAACATAGACAAATTAATTTAAAACACATCAAATCAAGCTTTTAAAACAACATCATTTCTTACCCTGTATGTATATATCTCTCTAGACATATATACATACATACATACAGTGGCAAGAAATGATATACCACAAAAAAAAAATACACATGTTAAAAAAGCTTTTAAAAAAATTAATAAGTTAAATAAAATACATTTCTTTAGTTCACTTAGCATTACTTGCCCCCACCGACTCCCGTTGCGCAGCTTACTCACGAACCAATCCACGAACAGGAACCCATAAAATAATAAACCATACAAAAAAATAAACATTAAACGAAAAATCCAAATCAATCCACGGGTCTTCTATTTGTAATCCATCTTCATCTGTATTCTTCTTTCTTCTATCTTCTTCCGGGCGGGGCGGGGTCTTCTTTCCATCTTCGGCCACGTCCTGGTCTTCTTTCTTCTCCGGAGGTCCTTCCTCCTTCTCTGTATTGGGTCCTACTCTGGACTACCACAGCCCCCCTTTGTCAGCCCCTTTAATAACCAGGGAGTCATTGGACTTAAGAGATAATAATGCCTCCCTCTCTGGTGGAGAGAGATTCCCGAATCTACTCCACAGGGCGACACTTCAAAAGTGTAACCCCTGGAGAGCCGAGCCAAATCCCTCTCCACAGATTTGTGGGAGTCGGACCACGTGTTTGGTGATAGAAACCCCTATCGACAGTACATCACTTTTTACAAACGATATATAGATTACCTTATTTTTATTTGGCACAGGGGTGTAGATTCACTTTTATTATTTATAGAATACCTTAATGATAACAATTTAAATCTGCAATTCACTCACACATAATTTTCATCACATACATTATCTGGACTTATTATTTATTTATTTATATTGATATGTTTATTAGTTCAGATGTCTATAGGAAACCTAATTCACGCAACACTTTTTTAAGAGCTGACATCACAAGTCCCTTCTGAGAAACATTCCGAAGGGTCAATTAATAAGATTAAAAAGAATTTGTTCCAACAATGAGGATTTTATCAAACAATCCCATGAACTTCTGACCAGGTTCCAGGATAGGGGCTACTCACCCACAAATCTGGAAAAATCATTAGAGGAAGTGAATAACATCACCAGGGAAGAATTATTGGTTAAACAAAGGAAAAAATCCCCCAAACATACACTGGCGACACACTTTATTCGAGCTCGGCTAGTCCCAAGAATTCGGGTATACCCGGGTGTATTGAGGTTTGTGACTGTTTTCTGCCCGAGTGCATTGAGGTATTTTCCACGCAGGGATTGAAGCATTTTATTCCCGCTGGCTGCAATACTGCACAGTATATACATATATACTGCATTACAATTCATGAATTTATGCCATCTGGTAGACACGCGAAGCATTGCAGCCTATTAAATCCTAATCATTATCATTTAACAGATCAGCCGCCCGTCAGCCAGGCATGAACCCAGGCTGGGAAGGCAAACGCAACGGGGCTTGTCAGAGGTGAGGAGCGGCGCATTCCAGGTATCTGCCAGGTACATACTGGGTATTTGCTCGAATAAAGTGTGTCGGTGCAGTAACAATAAATGTATTAATTATCCTTTATTCATTACTCAATATAATTCTCAAGTAGGTCAAATCAAACACGTTATTAAAAAACATTGGGAGATACTTTCGGGTAATCCTCTTCTGAAACACATTTATGCGGATGGTCCCCAGTTTGTTTTTAAGAAAACCAGAACCATTGCAAATTCAGTCTCCTTGAGTCTTTTTCCAAGCAAACAAAACATCAATACTAGACGGTTACCTAAGGGCAGTTTCAAATGTCTTAAGTGTATCTCATGCAAATATATGTTGCCTGATTCATCGTTCACATCATTTGTCACTGGGTGCAAGTTCCCTATTACATCATTCATCAACTGTGATACCACATCCGTGATTTATATTATAAATTGCGGATGGGGTAAGCAGTATGTGGGCCGTACCACTTGTGCCCTGAAAGCTCGTATTAGGGAACATATGAGACTTATTAAAAAGGGAGAACTTGTTCACCCAGTGGCACAACATTTTACCAACTGCAGATTAGGAAGGATTGATACATTTTCTTACATGGGGATAGAGCATGTGCCAAATCCCATCAGAGGGGGCAATAGGGTGGAACTTCTAGATAAACGAGAACTTTACTGGATTTTTACGTTAAAGACCAGAATACCCTATGGCCTCAACTCTGATTGGGATTTGGCACCATATCTACATTGATTAATAATTATCTGTTCCATTGCTATTGCTGTTGAATTTGTTGCCTTATGATTTGGGGGTTGTCCTGCATGTTATGCAGGGTATGTCGGGAGAAGGGAGGTTTATGATTATAGATAATTTGTTTATCATATGAGATAGTTGGACTACTATTCAAGTTCTATTTCTACACCTTATAGCTGTCCATACATTCTCATCTAATTTCTAGATCAACTTCTCCTATTCTGTACATTGTCCTCATCTATATTTACCCTATGTGTGTTATAGTTCTATCAATACCTATGTGGTGTGGATATTGAATTTAAATATGAATTCATTAAATATATTGTTCACGCATATGGTTTTTAATATCAGTAGTACATTAATTAACATATAATATTTCATTATAACAACTATGATTAATTAATACATTTATTTGGTTTATTATATTATTGAATACATTAGTCACCCTCTGTCACTTCATTCTCAGTTTCTTTACAGTTCATTACTCAATTTCTCCTTTTTTCAATAGATGTTGACATTTTATACATATGTGTATGTATTTAGAGCGATCATTGTTTCGCACTATTATAGACCTACTGCTGCGGCAGCTTTTATTCTAACACGTCACCGTTTTTTCCCTGGCTTTTTTCTGGAATGCGACGCACTTCACCTGGCGCATGCCACGTTCATTTTGCATTCCCAGCCACGGGTCATGCGTGGTTGACGCGCGGTTGATGCGTTTATTGAGAATGGATCTGATTTAATAGGTTGCAATTCTTCGCGTGTCCACCAGATGGCAGATATTCATGAATTGTAATGCGCATGCGCTTCAGTAATGTGTCGACTTGCAGGTGTTTCATGTAAAAAAGATACCACAGTGTGCTATTGTAACTTGGCCTTGAGACTGAAGGAAGAGGTTGCAAAAATTTATCAATTTAGGCTTTTCATATTAAAGAAAGACAAAGACCAGTTTCGGTTACAGTATTCTCCAGAGACCCGCCGCCCGCCATGAGTGTTCAAGTGCAGCCCGCTTTCCAAAAACCCGACAGAAGTTACGCGTATTTGATATGGGCCGCGATTAATGCAACAGGGGATAAGATGGCAACAGTTGTTCAAATTTATCAGTATTTTGTTGAAAACTATGACTTTTACAAATTTTCGCCAGCTCCTCATACGTGGAAGCGTGCAATAAGGAAAAGGTTATGAAGCAATCCCTGTTTTAATCGTATTGAGCCACAATTTGTTGGAGGGTGTTGGTGTGTATCACCGGCTTTTTCCTGTGTTTATGATCATCATGATGGCAAAAGGTGAAGGATCATGTTTAAACCAACTATGAAACGACAGTCACTGCCAAGCAATGCACCAGCAACGGCTTCCAGTGACAACCCTTGCTGTCTATCCAGCAAGCCTGAGCCGGATTTCGCGTGCAGTTTCGATCAAGCTTGCATGTACCTAAGCAATTTCCAGCCTCATCAGCTGACTACAGGTGGACTAGTCCCGCTGCAAACTATCGACGTGGATGATCAAGAATACTGGACTGGCAGTGGACGGGCGCCGGCGCCAGCTGAATGGGAAATTCTATGGTGAGTATTGTTAGTATTGTTGCCGTATTATTTTCTGTGTTTTTTTTTATTTTGACAATGCAGTATCAATATCGGTGCAATTCGAAAGTCAAGCGATTCTCCTGTAAGCAATATCATTGGCTGAGCGGCTTCTACAGTACTGTACTGCAGATACTGAACAATTGGTGGAACGCTAGGCGCATGCGCATTGGAACCTTCTTGAAACGCATATGCGTGTCATTACATCGACGGTAGGCGCGTGCGCATGTGAACAGGAGACGCCCCCCGAGAAAATTATTGGTGGGACTGGCTGGGAACGTCTTTAGGGGGCTGACCATTACAGTAAAACTTTTCTTTTTGTTTTTCCTCAGAAAAGAAAACGGCTAATGGAGGGATTTCGATGGATAATATCGCTTTGTGTAACAATGCCTGCACATTGCTGAATCGGATTTAAAAAAATACGTACCGAGTCTACAGTTCAGCGGCCGTAGTTATTGATTAGGATAGAATACTGTAATACTGTACCTGAAACAGTATGCTGATGTTTTCCGGACGTACAGTATACAATACTTTTTTATATACAGTACAGTATACTGTGTAATAAACCCCAAAAAATAAAAACTATGCATTTATTCTAAATGTATCACATACTGTACATTGTGTGTTCTACAGTATACAGTGCCAGTACATACAGTAAAGTTTGTGTCTTCTATTTTTTTTTAATACTCATACTGAGCATGCCTACAGTATACAGTGCAGTATGCCTCGACATTCTAGAAACACTGTATTTTGTTACAGTAGCAAAGGAGCCAATGGAACAATGTTAAACAAATCAACATGTTCTTTTATTGGTGGAGTAAGTACAAAAACATTTATTTACAAATACTGTACAATGTAGAAACATTTTAAGTGCACAGCAATTCAAAACATCAACAGGTGTATGGTTTACTGCTACAGTAGTGAAAACATTTATGTCAGTCAGTATGGTTTACAGTCACATGTTTTAAAAACAAATTCTTTATTCATAAAATAAGCAAAACGCAACATCTCCTTTATTAAAGAACGGCAAGTCAAAACATATACTGTACAGTGGGATGGTGTGCAAAACAGTCTGCACCAGTACAGTCCTTGAGGGCAGCAAACAGGGCAGGTTTTCAGGGTAACCTTCGAAAACCGTGCCTGTTTGCGCCCCCCAGGGACTGGAATTGTGCAGGTCCTGTGTGTGTGAACAGCAAGTTAAAACATTTCTGTATAAATACAAGTAAAAAAACACACAACAACATCTCCTTTATTTAAGTACAGCAGGTCAAAACATGTACAGTACAATACAGTTCAGCACAACAGTATGGTCTTACCTGTGATTACAAAAAAAACTTTATTCCTAAAATACAGTATACAAACTAAACATCTCCTTTATTAAAGAAACATATACAGTACAGTGGGATGGTGTGCAAAACTGTCAGTCAGACCTGCACCAATACAGTCCTCGAGGGCAGCAAACAGGGCAGGTTTTCAGGACAACCTTGAAAACCGTGCCTGTTTGCGGCCCTCAGGGACTGGAATTGTGCAGGTCCTATGTGTGTGGACAGCAAGTTAAAACATTTCTGTATAAATACAAGTAAAAAAACACACAACAACATCTCCTTTATTTAAGTACAGCAGGTCAAAACATGTACAGTACAATACAGTTCAGCACAACAGTATGGTCTTACAGAAAGTCCTCCACATTGTCCGTCCATGGCCGATTCCTTGCATGGCGCAAAACGCCATTAATGCAGTCTCGAACGCCTTTCATTACAGGATCTGTAATTGGATAAATGCGCCGCATTTCATCCAGAATGTTCTTTCTTAAATTGGGAGGAAGCGCCTTTTTAACGCGATTTCCGTCGTAGTTCACCCTGAAGGCCCAGTCACAGTACAACGAGTAGGGAACATGGTGCTTAATAAATAACAAGGCATACTTGTGGGGTGCACCAGCACTCTTCACCCTATACTTCTCCCTGAGCGCCGGTGGCAGATCGCTCAGGGTGATGTCAGGCACCATATCGATGCGAGCGAATATAGGTCTTTTGGGAGCGGGTGTGCTTGAGGCGACGGGCGATGGTAGGCTGTCTGGGAGGAAGCTTTCCTCCGGTCTTGGTCGACCGTGTTGTCTCCTGGCGTGGTCTTGACGGGGTTGTCATGTCATCCTCAACGGCATACATGTACACTACATCTTCTGGTGGAGGGGGTGCGCTTGGTGATGGAAGGGGGTTGAAGGTCCCATTCATCACATCCATGTCACCCCCCTGCTCCAGCGTCGGGGAAACAGGGGCATTAACACCGAGCAAATGATGTATACCCGCTATGTCAGCCTCTATCTTCTCCATCCGTCGATCCATCCGTTGATCCATATGTATCATCCGTTGCTCCACATTTAGCATGGTCTCCAGAAGCAAATTTATCTTTGCAAGCACAATAGAGTTCCCGGGGAGATCCACAGCTATCCCATTCAGCATCCGGTCTAACGAGCTGCTTCTTGTGCATGGCGTCTGGAAATCTGGGTGGATGGGTGCAACGGAGGATGAGTTGGGGGTTCCATGGAGAGAAGTGGCAGCGTCGTCGAAGAAGGGTGGAGGAGGTGACCTGTGGATGTCCGGTAGAGGAGAAGCGGCAGCGACGTCGAAGAGGGATGGAGAAAGTGACCTTTGGATTTCCGGGCGAGAAGCAGAGTCGTCTAAGAGCAAAGGAGAAAGTGACCCGTGGATTTCAGAGGCAGTGTCGTCGGATAGAACTGGAGAAGATGGCCTGTGGGTTTTCGTAAGGGCGGCGGCAGCGTCAAGGACGAGGGGTGGAGAAGACGGGCTAAAGATTTCCGGGACATCGGCGGCAGAGTCGTCGAAGAGTATGTGAGGAAGTGGTCTGCGGGTTCGATGGGTTGGCTGCCAATCGTTTTGCGTCAAGAGTACATCATATATCTTCTTGACATAATAAGGCTGACGTCTATGAAAACCCTTAGCCTTTGGGGTCAGCAGAAGGTTTTTTTTATTGGCCTTAGCCTGTCGCTTTTGCCTTGGCGTGGAAACGGCAACCGCCTTTTGATTTTTCTGCTTGACAGGCACGGCAGAGGTGAGTGGGTTCCTGCGTCCGTAGAATCGGGGTTGCTCCATGGAAGCAGGTGGCACAATGCAGTATCTGGACAAGGGCAAGTTCAGATAAAGATCATCGAGTGGTGGGCTATGCAAAGTGTGTAACCTTTTATGCATGGCGACCAGGTACAGATGTTGAAAGTGGGTGTACTCTAATGTGAGTCATTACCGTATAAATACACCATCCATTTTGTGGATTCACTGCACATTGAATACACATCGACTAAACATTGAATATACATTCTTGTGTTTGTATTTCTATCTACTCCCAGCAATGCCTGTTAAAAAGTTTTCCAAGGAGCTCAGCATGCGAATTAAGGACATGTACACGAGCGGACACCGAATTGCTGCTATTCAATGCTAGTTAGCTACTTCTGGCATAGTTGTGCCAGCAACCAGCTTGAGCTATCATGCACACGGAAAAAACAGAGACCGCAAAAGGGCACTAAGTGTAACAAACGCGTAAGTATATTTATACAACTTAATTTTTTTTAAATTTTAATATAAATCGAATATTTTTGTTATTTCTGTTGATTTGTATTACAACAGTATATATATTTTGTATATTTATATTTATATTACAACAGTATATATATTTTGTATATTTATATTTATATCAGTACAGTATATATATTTTGTATATTTATATTACAACAGTATATATTTTTTATATTTATATTTATGTTACAACAGTATAAATATTTTTATATTTATATTTAAATTACAACAGTATACAGTATATATTTTGTATATTTATATTTATATTACAACAGTACTGTATATATATTTTGTATATTTATATTACAACAGTATATATTTTTTATATTTATATTACAACAGTATATATATTTATATTTATATTACAACCAACAGTATATATATATTTTATATTTATATTACAGTACAACAGTATATATAATTTTTATATTGCTGCATATTAATAAAACAATATATTTTCTTTACATTGTAGGGAGACAACTCTTCTGGTGGACAAAATAAGTGAGGAGAATGATGAGAAGAGTGCATTAAGGGTCAAATACACTCTGCAGGAAATGCACAATCTGACTGTATCCGAGACCAGCATAAACAAGATGAGACGCAGCATTGGATGGAAATATGGACGTGTGAGGTTAGTACTGGACAGTACAGGAGGTAAAAGTGTTGTTTAGGAAACTGTACTGTAACGCTAAAATGATTTATTCCTTGTCATTACAGAGCGTACCCCATGATACGGGACGCAAACAAAATCAAAAGAGTGGTCCAGGCCCAGGCATGGATCGACAGTGGGGAGACTTTCCAGGATTGCATCTTCACTGATGAGTCTACTGTGTCGCTGGAGAGATTTGCAAGCTTTGCATTCCACAAAAAAGGCCGCATATCTTTTAAGCCGTGGCCAAAACACCCCGTGAAGCTGCATTTGTGGGGTGCCATCTCTAGGCGTGGACCAGGATGCATTGTCATCTTTGAAGGTAAAATATATCAAATATAATGTAGCCTTATGCACTGTACTTTACTAGTGTAGCCTTACTGTATGCACTGTACTGTACTATTGTGCAGTTTTTTGAGCACTTTTCTTTTCTTGCTATAGGAATAATGAATAAAGCTTTCTTCCAAGACAACATTGTCCCATGAGATAGTGTAATATATCACACGCAAGTTCCCCAATGGTCACCGCTTCTACCAGGACAACCATCCGACGCACACCGCGTCAACAGCACATATCCTTGAGCGCGGTATCAACTGGGTGAAGACGCCAGTGGAGTAAATGCAGTAGACCGTGTCTCATTTTTTCCCCACTGTTTTTACTGTGTACTGTATCTCTTAAACTAATTGTCCTTTTTTTTCCAATGACAGATCGCCAGACTTCAATCCGATCGAAATGGTCTGGCATCAGCTGATGAAAATATTCGGAAAGTGGTGAAACCCTCCAAAAAGGACGAGTTGTTGAAAGGCACAATGAGTTTTTGGAACGATGTACTCACCGTGGAACGCTGCAATAAATATATAGACCATATTGCGACTGTGTTGCCCATTGTGATCGCGCATAATGGGCAAGCATCAGGAAAGTAGTACTGTGCTGTAGTATTGTAAGTACAGTATGATACAGGTAAGTATGGCACAGATTTTTTCTTTCCCAATAGTCAGAGTATACAGTACAGTAGTTACAGTTTTTTCTTTACAGAGAGAGCAGCACCAGCCATCAGGTTACATACAGTAGTATTTAACAGTAGTCAGAGTATACAGTAGTTCCAGTATACAGTAGACTAGTTTGACAGTAGTACAGTAACTGCCTACTAACTGGTCAATGTTTTTCTTTTCAGAGAAAGCTACACCAGCCATCTACAGTAGTACTACATATCACACAATGCCATAATACAGTACGCACATACAGTAACTGCACTAATTTTTTGTTTTCTTGTCGTTTCAGGAAAATAGGTGGCCTGGGGGGAGGTGGGGTGTTGTGTGCAGTCTAATCTGTTTGTACAGTCAAATGTACAATATATAAACAGCAGTATTGATGTACACAAAACCTCTCCTCTCTCAATGAACTACTGTATTGTACACGGAATGAGGAACAAGATAAAGACGGAAAAAATAATATTACTATGTACAGTATACTATATATATATATATATATATATATATATATATATATATATATATATATATACACAGTATATATATATTATATATTACAGTGTATATATATTATTAAATAATATTATTCTAAATGTGCATAATTCATGTTTCTCCATGTTTTACAAATGTTTTCTAAATATTTATCCAATTTCAATCTGCCAGAAGAACTTAATAAAGACTGCATTATGTATTATTCATGATTATTTTTATATTTGTTTTTTTTTGTTCCTGATAAAATAAAATAAATATTTATTCACATTCCTGGTAATCATAATCATTGACAACAACCACCCCCCCCCACCCCTACAGTATAAGAATGAATGACAAAACAACATGAATCAGTTAATAGTTTTGTTAACTCTCAATTCTCACAATGCTGTGCAAATCAGATTTACATTTCAAATTCGAGAAGGGATTTTCCAAAGCGTTACCGTAAACAAAGCCTCAAAGGGTTGGGGGTGGGGGGGTTGGGTGAGTCAAGTGCAGTAATCAACTAGCTCCCATCTCAAAGAGGCTTAGAGTATATGCAGGCGCAGTGAGCCAATTGACGCTCGGCTAGGGACGGATTAAAAACACAATGACTAACTTCAGAAAATGAATGACTCTGTGGCGGTGTCTGTCGAATGACTCTGTGGAGAGGGGGGGGTTGGGTGACTCATGCGCAGTAAGCAGCTAAGCAGCTAAATAGCTCCCATCTGAAAAAGGATTACACGCAGGCGCAGTGAGGCATTGAAGCTCGGCTATGGACGGATTAAGAACATAATGGCAAGATTCAGAAAATTAACGACTCTGTGGAGAGGGGGGGTTGGGTGACTCATGCGCAGTTAGCAGCTAGCTCCCATCTCAAAGAGGCTTAGAGTGCATACAGGCGCAGTGAGGCGATTGACGCTCGGCTAGGGATGGATTAAAAACACAATGACTAACTTCAGAAAATGAATGACTCTGTGGAGGTGTCTGTCGAATGACTCTGTGGAGATGGGGGGGTTGGGTGACTCATGCGCAGTAAGCATCTAAGCAGCTAAATAGCTCCCATCTGAAAAAGGATTACACGCAGGCGCAGTGAGGCTTTGAAGCTCGGCTATGGACGGATTAAGAACACAATGGCAAGATTCAGAAAATTAACGACTCTGTGGAGAGGGGGGTGTTGGGTGACTCATGCGCAGTAAGCAGCTAGCTCCCATCTCAAAGAGGCTTAGCGTACATGCAGGCACAGTGAGGCAATTGACGCTCGGCTAAGGACGGATTAAAATCACAATGACTAACTTCAGAAAATGAATGACTCTGTGGAGGTGTCTGTCAAAAAGAGTTTGTGTGTGCGTGGGGGAGGGATGAAGGGTTAGTTGTGCAGCAGTTCAAAGAAATGACATACTGTAGAGTAGAGTACAGTCATTTCAAAAGGCAGTTCATCATAATTATTTGATCAATAAAACCCCAAATACAACCCCCAAATACAGTACATAAAAAGCAAGTCACTTTATCTCCCTGTGCCTCAGGCACCAAAAACATAGATTGTAAAGCTCCACGGGACAGGGAGGGACCTGTGCATGCAAAATGTCTCTGGAAAGCGCTACGTATACTGTAACTAACAGCGCTATACAAAAACATGCTATTATTATTATTATAATATCAAGGTGATGCTCTGTGCAAATCAAATTCGAGAAGGGATTTTCCAAAACGTTGCCATAAACAAAGCCTCAAATCTCCCGTCTCAAAGAGAATAACACGCAGGCGCAGTGAGGCTTTGTACTGTAGCTCGGCTATGGACGGATTAAGAACACAATGGCAAGATTCAGAAAATTAACGACTCTGTGGAGAGGGGGGGGGGTTGGGTGACTCATGCGCAGTAAGCAGCTAGCTCCCATCTCAAAGAGGCTTAGAGTACACGCAGGCGCAGTGAGGCGATTGACGCTCGGCTAGGGACAGATTAAAAACACAATGACTAACTTCAGAAACTGAATGACTCTGTGGAGGTGTATGTCGAATGACTCTGTGGAGAGGGGGGGTTGGGTGACTCATGCGCAGTAAGCAGCTAAGCAACTAAATAGCTCCCATCTGAACAAGGATTACACGCAGGCGCAGTGAGGCTTTGAAGCTCGGCTATGGACGGATTAAAAACACAATGGCAAGATTCAAAAAATTAAAAACAGCCGCATGAAGTTCAAAGCTAAAGACATACTTTAATTTCAAAAGGCAGTTCATCATAATAATACACCCCCAAATACAGTACGTAAAAAGTACACAAATCAACCATGTGCAGTCAAACGCACAGGGTCGCAAACAAAAGCTACAGCACAGATTGAATATCATAATACAGTAACATGGTTTTTGCAGGCTTGTGGAGAAAAAAAAATTACAATTTTTTTTTCACTCACTCAAGCAAGCAGTGGTGGGCGAAGTTACAGGCGCATGCACAGTAAATTCCTGCTGTCAAGCAGGAATGTGATTGAAACCAGACACACGTTCAAAGGAATGGTGTGGGAGAGATGTACTGCATTGCACAGAAGATAAGAAGTTAAAATACCCTGCAGTGCAGTTAATTATCCCGAGCGCGGGGAGAACGCTGTATATGCCGAAATGTGACACTGTTACAGTACAGTTCACGCCTATGCGTTTCAACAATTTTCAAATGTTACATACTGTACTGCAGAACAGCACTGCAAATGCATGTATACTTTAAATATGCAAATTTACAATTACTGCGCGCGCACACACAGACTGTGTACTGACGTAGGTTGAACCACGAAGGTATTAGACTTCCAAGACAACAGCTCGCAAACGCCCCCCTGAGTTTTTACACGGCATTGCAGTATCGCAGACAGCGAGAATAAAATGCTAATATCACGAGCGCGAAAATAACGCAGTTCATTCCGGGCGAAAAAAAAAACCGCACATAACCGGGATAATCTGAAAATCGCGGATCTAGCCGATTTACACTCAGGTCGGCCGCCACTGCATATGTATTTATACATTAGTTAATCTGTCCGTCTTATTGTTAGGTATTTTCTTTCTTTTATTAGAGATATTCATTTCATTTATGATGTTTCTTTTTAAATATGTCCTTTTTGGTTCTTTGTTTTTCCATTTTTGAAAGTCATACCTAGTATTCTAATGTGTGTTTTTTCCATTGTAATTGTTTTTATGTATTTGACCAATAAAGTTGTAGTGTTATGTAGGTTCCACGGTACGAGCTGACGTCATCACGTTTGTGTCACTCCTGAGGGTTTCAGGAAGTGAACGGCGAGTGGACAGCAGCACGGCTCATGGGTATTTAAACAGACTGGTGAGTACATTTGATAGTCACCTTGAGAAAGAGCTTACGCTCGAAACGCGTTGATGGGGGTCTGTGTACCCCGTAATGTAGCTGTTTTTTGCATGATCCATTAAATCATTCATTTTTATAGGCACACGCTCTCTTGGACATCATTCATTTTCCTTGCTTCCTGAGTACCAGTGCCTTTTTTTCCACATCACTTTGTGTTAATTACCTCAGAAAAAACGAATGCACACCCCCTGCTGTGGAAGAAGGCTGGATAGCCTAACCTAACGTGAGTTATTTACCATCACATGCAAATCCTCCATTCCGATATCTTACGTCTGGACAATTTATTGTGAGGTCCCTTACTGCATTGCTTGTGGGGACCCTAGCCTACTAGTCGGATTATAATGGAGTATTGATTACCAATACGGTTGTTCCACGTGCTTATGGGTTGGCAATCCCTAATTCGTTATTCAGGGGGTTGTACTACAGGAATCATCATTTAACTTCATTGAACTTTATTTTTGTTTTTCACAATTCCTTGGCTTTTTTTCAGAGCACCACACATGTTTTTTTCTTTTCTCCTGTAAACGAAGATGTAGACATTTGGTCCCTGTATTGATCTAAGTCCCTGTTTAATATGGCATTTAATAATGTATTATTATTAATCCTGTGTCTTTATCTTTCAGAATCTGCCCTGACTATTTTTCTTGCCAATTGGTTTTAATGAATTTTAGCCAATTTTTTTCTTATTTTAAAGTTTGCTTTAGATACTTTTGGTATTTGTATTAAAGTTATTGTTCTAAGTAATGGTTTAGCTTGACATGCAACTGTGCTGAATGAATTCAGCGCATTGTGATTTGCCAGTATGTATTTAGCAATTAGCCAATCGTAGGGACTTGAGTGGTATTTATTCTGAACGTTTGTTCACTATTTTAATCCTGATGAAGTAGCCAGCAGTGCTATGAAATGCGTTGGAAGCTACCACTCATCTACCTATTTTAATCTTTTATGATTATTGAGGTGACTGTACACTTTGTGTCCTTCTACGAGAACTACACGTTACATGTGTAATTCCCCCATTGATGCAGGCGCCGTGACGTCATCATTCTCTGACGGCGCACAGTGAGATGCTGAGAGCAGACGACACACGCTGCTACACGTGGTTGAGTCTGTTACCCTCTGAATCCATCGAGTGCTCTATGCATTAATTTGGACGCTGGGACTGTTTCAAGAGACAGCCTGAAAACCGGTACATCGGCTGTTACTCTATCCTTGCCTAAACTGCATGATATGAAGCAAGATCTCTGATGAAATCCTCCCTCCACAGTTCTGGGTCGCAGAACCTTGAATTCCTTATTTTATAAACACTGTTTTTTATAAATTCACGATGAGCGTTGTGTGCTGTGTTTTGTTTTGTTATATATAGGAAGACCCTCCAATAGAAAGCCAGGGCGGAACCAGGAAATGAAATCCAATAGGCTGCTGGTGCGCACAGGTATGCCCTATGATGCTGCCTGATCAGGAATGGAGGCGGGACTGATCGCGCGCCGACCTGCGCGCATCACGGAGGTCAGGGGGTGAATCCTAGAACGTGCATCACTCCCACGCCGGTCCTGTCCATAATGAGAGCGGGGGCAGAACTTGAAACATGCATCAGCGGGGAGGCTGGACAAGCGCACCCATCGCACGCCGGATGGGGGGCGGAGTCAGAACCCACGGGCGGAGTGTTAGACCACGTAACTGGCCACGAGATTGCACATCCAGGGTGTCCGTTGTGGGAGGATCTTTATGGTGAGGAGACGGTCTATGGCCGCCATGATGGCGATTCCTCATAGTACCACCACCCCCCCCCTTTAGGAGCGACCTCCGGGCGACTCAACGATGGCTTATCAGGGAATTTGGAATGAAAGATGCGAACCAGTCTGGCTGCGTGAACCCGATGACTCGGAATCCAGAATCTTTCCTCCGGACCTAAACCTCTCCAGTGCACCAGATAATGCAGAAACCCTCTGGAGATCTTGGAATCCAAAATAGATTGTATCTCATACTCAGGTTGGCCTTGAACCATATGAGAAGTGGACGGAACCGGAACTGAATAAGCATTCTGGACCACAGATTTGAGAAGCGAAACATGAAACACAGAGGAGATCCTCATGTAAGGAGGAAGGGTGAGTCAATATGCAACCAGATTGATCCTCTCGGACAGAGAAGGGTGTTACGCCGGTGCTGCCCGCAGACCAGACCCGTCCCTTATACTGAGGTGGGTACGTATATGTGCACCCACCCGCAGCAGAAGGAGCGTGTCCGGAGTGTAGTGTTTTGGGGTTGCCTGGCCAGGTGGGAATAGCTGTAGCAATACTTGCCGGTACCGGGAGTGGAGTAGTAGTAGTTGCCGTTAGCCAAGGCCAGGGATAGGAGAGGTCCGGAAGGTTGGGATCCAAGCAGGGATCCAAGCAGAAGCTGCGTCGTCAGGGGAATCCGGGGTTGAGAGCCAAAGAGAGAAGTCCGCCAAGCCGAGTCGTAACCTGAGTAACAAAGACAATAGGGAGAGCCAGAATAGACATCCACAAGAGAGACTATGTCGAGCGATGTGAGAGAGGTAGGACATGTACTATATACTTTGGCTGACCAATGGGAAACGGAGACAGGCCTGGAGGAGCCCAAGGAGCTGTCCAGGATTGGTCCCCATAATAGGCCACCAGTTGGTAAGGTTTAGGGTTAACTGGTAACCAGCGCATCGGCGGGGGGCATGGCTTCACTGCAAGAGCTGTGAATAAATTAACTTGTGTCTGCACATGGTCCGTAATGGGAGAGGATGCGCACGAAGGGGCAATGGCAGCCGCCTGAGCACCAGCCGCACGCGAAGCAGCGGCAGCCCGACGGAGAGGACGGGGGAGCCCCCCAACCACGGAGGTCGGGCGGAAGCGGCGAGGACGGAGCCCCACAGCAGCGGGAGCCGAAAGAGGTGAAGGGAGGTCACGCTGCGACTGCCGTGACCCTCGTGTCCTCACAAAGGGTCCAAGAAATCTGGGTGCGAATTTCATAGAAGGGACCTTCAGCCTGATATTCCTTGATGACAACCAGACCTTGTTGCCAGGTTTGAGGTCCAGAGCAGTTCTGCGGTGGCGATCTGCCTGATTCTTCTGCCTATTGACTGATTACCTGATGTTGACCTGAATCCTTTTCCACAGGTCTTGCAATACTCTGATTCGGTTATCTGCCACTGAGACCCCTGATTAAGGTAGAACAAGAGGAAGAGTAGATGGGTTGAATCCGTAATTTACGAAGAAAGGGGACTCCAAGGTTGAACCACGTTGAGAAAGGGCTGTATAGTCCGAAATGCGTGGGAGGTTTTTTCCTATCCTGTTTTTGTCCGTTTTTCTTTTTTATGTAGTTCAATAACATTTTTTAATTTTTCCACTTACCTGGTTAGTTGATGGTGCTTTTCCTGGACTCAGCTGTCTTGAACCAATCCTTTTCCTGCTTGTGTTCCTTTGTTGATTGGACGGATGCACAGTTGCGGTGAATGCGCACCAGACTGGTCTTTGCTAGGAACCACGGGAAGATGCTGATACCTGCACGTGGACCCACAAGATTGGATTAGCTTCCGGAGCGTTCCCGGACGGATCGGAGGCTGTTATTCACTTCAAAACATCTCCGGCACTCGGGAGCTCCACAAAATCTAACTGAAGAGGAGCACGGCACATTCCTTACAGTGCCTTACACAGCAAAGAGGGTACAGCTATTCTGGATGGAGAGCTACATTCTGGAGTGGGACACAGAGGTACAATTATATATTTCCTCTGTTACACAAATACCCTTACCAGCTCCCATTAATAGATCCAGTTGCTGTAGAACCTGCTTATGTTTATCTCCATATCTCTCATGGATCCAGTGCTTTACTTGCCTTCACAGTTTAGCAACTGTTGTCCCAAACAAAATTACAGTATTAATGATTTTTGTGAAATGCTTTGTTTTTTCTTTTAAACTATCTATTGAGAGCTTGTAGTAGCCTTGCTTTATACAGTCATCTTGGGAGTCCGATACAAAGCAGCGTAAATATTGTTCAAGAGACTGATTGGTCCTCTCCGTTTGACCATTAGTCTGTGGGTGTTACCCAAATGAGATATGAAGAGCGATACCTAGCTGGAGACAAAACGAGCGCCAGAACCAGGAAATAAACTGAGAGCCTCTATCTGAAACTATTACCAAGGGTACTCCATGTAAATGAAACATCTTCCTGATGAAGATGTCAGCTAATTTGGGAGAATTGATGTGGAACTGTTTCGAGAATCGATCCACTACTACAAGAATTAAGTTCATACCCTTGGAGATAGCTAAATCCACAATGAAATCCATGGACAAGTGCGTCCATGGCCGGTCAGGATCAGGTAGAGGTTGAAGAAGACCTGATGGAAATATTCTGGACGTTTTAGTCCTGCTACACGTAGGGCACGCAGCTACAACATTTTTGACATTTTTGACATCCTTTTGCATTCCCGGCTACCAAAACGTGCGAGAGATAAGATCTAGAGTCTTCTTGGTGCTGGGGTGTCCTGCCAATTTGGACGAATGACTGCACTCGAGGACCTTCTTACGGTGCAGAGAAGAAGTGAAGAGACGGTCCTGCCAGGGGGAATGTGGCTTTGTTGACGGGCAGTGTCTTTGAGCGCTCCAAATGATGTGGCCGAAAGAATACATTTAGGAGACAGAATGGGTTTTTGCTGATCCTCAGTTTTGTCATCCAGAGAAAATTGACGAGATAAGGCATCAGCATTGACATTCTTGGATCCGGGAAGGTAGGAAATTATGAAATTAAATCTAGAGAAAAATAGCGACCTTCTGGCTTGACGGGCTCCAAGGCGACGTGCTCCTTCAATGTAAAGCAAGTTCTTATGATCCGTGAGGATAGTTATCGGATCTTCTGTACCCTCCAGAAGATGTCTCCATTCTTCAAGGGCCAATTTCATGGCTAGGAGTTCCCGGTTCCCGATATCGTAGTTGCATTGAGCCATAGAATTTTTTTTCTGAAAAGAACGCACAAGGATGCAACCTGGATAGGGGATTCTTCCTTTGGGACAGAACAGCGCCTACACCCACGTCAGAGGCATCAACGTCAAGAGTAAAAGGAAGTTTGGGGTCAGGATGAATAAGAACAGGGCCGCACACGAAGGCCTTCTTGAGAAGGGCGAAAGACTGAAGCGCAGCAGTGGTCCAGGAAGCAGGGTCTGCTCCTTTATTGGTTAATTCTATAAGTGGAGCCACTAAGGAAGAGAAATTTTGGATGAACCTGCGATAATAATTTGAGAATCCAAGAAATTGCTGTACAGCTTTAAAAGTAGTCGGTTGTGGCCAATCCAGGACTGCTTTGACCTTGATGGGATCCATGGTGAGGCCGGTATCGGAAATGATGTATCCCAGGAAAATGGTAGATATTTGATGAAAATGACATTTCTCCAGTTTGTCAAACAGTCTGATCTCGCGTAGGCGAAGGAGCACTTTTTTCACGTGAGAGACGTGTTCTTGTCTAGATTTAGAAAATATTAACATGTCATCGAGATAGATGATTACAAAGGAGTTGAGAAGGTCCCTGAAAATTTAATTTACGAAATCCTGAAACATGGCTGGGGCATTGCACAGATCAAAAGGCATGACTAAGTACTCATAATGTCCATCTCTGGTGTTGAAAGCAGTCTTCCATTCATCACCCTGATGGATCATAACAACATTATAGGCACCTCGTAAATCCAATTTAGAAAAAAAATTAGCTCCTTGTAATCGATCAAACAGTTCAGAAATGAGGGGTAGGGGGTAGCGATTTTTGACAGTGATTTTGTTGAGGGCCCGATAGTCTATGCAAGGGTGTAAAGTTCCGTCCTTCTTCTTCACAAAGAAAAACTCAGCGCCCGCAGGAGAGATGGACTTATGTATAAATCCCTTCTGTAAGTTCTCTGCTATATATTCCTTTGTTGCCTTGGTTTCTGGCATAAACAGCGGGTTAGAGGTCCCTCTAGGAGGTGTGGTGCCTGGAAGTAGATCAATGGGACAATCGAACGGGCGATGAGGGGGAAGGGCCTCCTATCTGACCTTATCGAAGATGTTCCGGAACGCGGCATACTCTTCTGGCAATTGTACTCTTTCCTTCTCCTCGGTCACGGTGGTACCCACAATGCTACTTGCTTCAAGGATGCAGTTCTTATTGCAAAAGGAGCTTGTAGACGGACGTTCACAGAGGTACACAATTGGAGACTTTATAAGGTGAAATTATAACGAGGCTTTATTGTGCCTTTTCCTTAACATCAGGAAACCATCCAAACAAGGGGGAAACACAGCTTCTATTCACTTGGGAGTGGTTCTAGTGAAATACTATGCAATTCACAACTCCCTTAGTTAAGCATGTCTGCCAGCCCCAAACACATAGCATGAAATGAACAGATATAAAAAGTCTTGTAATAAAAGTCTTATCTGTTCCTTGTAGTTTGGAGGGAAAATCTTCTCTGTCCCTGGTTGCTACCTTTTCTTCAGGGTTTGTCAGCATTCAGGTTTAGAAGTTTCCCCTGTGTTTTGGAAGCAGCTCTGCTGTGTCTTCTGGCAGAGCTCAAGACATGGGCAGCTCCAGAGATCTGTGTTCTCTTGGTCAGTCTCTCCTGGGAGACTCAAGAACCTCTGCTCTGTCTCCAAAGTTCAGCTCACACGTGAGCTAAGGAGTCACTTCCGGTCTCAAAGGCAGGCTTTTTCTACCACCTGTAATCAGGCAGGTGGTGTTAGTTAATTTGCTACCATCAGTTAACCACCACACTGCTGGATTAGAGGCACATTTGTGAACAGGGATAAGTCCCCTGTTACATACCTCCCCTGTTTGTGGGAAGCTTGGGCTTACCACGGCCAAAGCCCATCCTTCCACTCTCATTCGAGATCTTTCTGTGACTTAAATGAGAGTGGATGGAGGAAGAGAACCCTCTGTCCCGCTGGGATTGGAGCCCTTTCTCCAGTTTTTTTTGTCTCCTCCCGAAGGTGCTTGAGATCAGCACTCCTCAGTCGCTCGAGGAGGACTTTTTCCAAGTACAGTCTTTTTTCTACATGCGCGGTCATGAGATTTCCCTCGCGTTGGGTGCTTGTCTTATTGTAGGCAGACTGTATAGCAGCAGTTGCAGAGCGTTTAAAAACAGCCCTTTTCCCACTCAATGGGGTTGCTAGTTCAGCCTCTTTGAGATTAAGTTGCAATTCCACACCCACTTCCAGAGAATGTCCCATCTTTTCAGCTTCATCAGCTAAGGATTCTTCTGGTTTTGATTCAGCACGTGTACCTTCTTTTGTTGCCTGGTTCAAATTTTGCAACCTTGTCTTTCAGACGAGCGGTATTCCCAGCTCTCACTGTACCCTTGTCTTCATGGGTTTTTGTGGCCGTGGGGTACTGACGCTTAGTCAGGGTCAACACTGTAATCTCATCCGCGAGAGATCCCTGTTTTTTGAGTGCGTCTTGCAAGTCTCTTCTCAGAGAATTTATCTGCATGCTTTGCTTTCTCTGAGCTTGCTTCCACATGTTTTTTGCATTGTGAAGTACTATGAACTTCCTTGCTTGGGCCACAGTTACTTGTTTCAGTTTCTGGACCTTCTTGTGCTCCCTTTTGTGCTGCGTCACCTGGGTTCTTAAATTGGCTTTAGCGTTGCTTTGGTGATGCTCAGGGTAGCCTTCAGTTTCTCATGCTGCTTTGCGGGGACATACTGGGTCATCAGACGTTCCTGCAGCACTTGAATTTCTTTAACAGCCTGCAGATTGTCATCCTGCAGAGTTCGCTGCTTCTCCTCTGCCTTCTCGAGGTGCGTACGCAGACCTTGCAGTTTGTTCTGCAGTCGGTGCTCTGCTTCAAACTTCTCACCTTCCAAAAGTCTATTTATTTCTTTAAGCTCGTGCAACTTTTCATTTTTTTCCTTGACGTCGTTTGTCAAATTAAAATTTTCTTCTTTGAGTTTTACGTTTTTTCTTTGTAATCTTAAATGTTCTCCTTTTTCAGTCTTTGTACTATTCAGGGCCTCTTTGCAGTCCTCCTTCCATTTACGCACATCTGCTTTGAGACTGACAGTCGCCTGGCGTGAGACATCCTTCTCTAAGTTGAGGGTCTGAAGCTTCTTCTGGGAGACTTGGAGATTTGTATTAAGATTAGCAATAGTTTCTTTAGCAATGTCCAGCTCCTCAGTGAGACTGTGTAGTTACTTTCTGGAAACTTCCAGGTCTGTGCGGCAGCTGTTGGTCTCATGATGTGAGGCATCCAGTGCTTTGCGGAGTGTCTGAACCTCTTTCTGAGATACGTCCACCTCTATCCGGACACTGTTGACCTCCTGTTGTGAGGCATTCAGCTCTATGCGAAGAGTGTGAACCTCTTGCTGGAAGACTGTCATCTGCTTCAGTGCCTCCTCATACTTCCGCTTTAGCGTAGCCACCATTTTATCAGATTGGCTCTGCTTTCCATCCATGGCGGAAATAGTAGCATTTGCAGTATCTAGCTCAGTCTTGAGATTGTCCAATTCTGTCCTGGCTAAAGAGTAAATTGTGAGCACATCATTTTGTAGCCTCACGATATTTTTCTGTAGCTCTGTGTAACCATCTTCCTTTTGTTTCAATTGTTCACGGAGCATATCACAGTCATGCCTGGCATTTTTCAGGGCATCTTCAGGGTTGGTCAAGGGATCGTCACTCACTGGTTCCGGCTCCACTTCCCTGGGATGGTTGGTTGCGGGTTCCTCACTGTTGGCACCAGACAGACACTTCTTTGGGGTACACGACTTCTGCCTTGGGCGCTCTGGATATTCTGTTAAATGCGGGACGAATTCTCCATTTTCTCTAGGCTGCAGGGCAACTCGGTCCCCCTTTTCCTCCACAGGATTTGCGGACGTGTCTGTTCCTTCCACGGTAAGTGAAGAACCACTTTTCTTTTTCCACTTTTTTGTTTTGGATGACTCCGTCCCATCAGGAATGCTGGGGTCTCCTTCTTTATTTGATACTTTAGCAGCTTCATTATATACGCCAGGCTTTTCTTGCAGTTGCTTTAGCTGACAGAAATATTGGGTGATCTGCTGCTCCCGCTCTTTCTCTTGTCGACCATATTCGTCATCATAGAGGGCGGTCTTTTCTGTTTGTGCCGAGTTCAGGCACCCCCACCATTCTTGGGGTGTTTTGTGAGTATGACTCGGTTCGGGTTCCCCGTAAGAGATGTCTTACTCTTTATTGGACTGGAAGGGCCACTCTTCCGTGGGGTAGGGTTCATTACAGGAACGCTGCATCTTGTCCTCCATTTTTAGGCTATCAGGTGTAATTTTCTCTCTGACCTCAGGAGGCGCTATTGCAGCTGTTGCCACTGTATTTGCTAGAACCCCCAATTGTGGTAGTCCTACAGATGGGCATATTTTGCTTGTAGAGGTCGTAGCTCTCACAGGCATCTCTGTAGACTTTTCTTTCTTGGGTAAGTTTTACAATATCAGCAGTACTGTGCATGCATTTTCTCTTATCAGGTATACAAGATGTGCAGTTGCTAGGTTAAAACGTCTATTTGCTTTACACCATTTACTTGCTAGGTTTAATCTCTCATTAGGTATGCTGCATGTGTGGTTGCTAGGTAAAAAACTTCTTGTTGCTTTACACCATTTACTTGCTAGGTGCAATACCTCCGCTTCAGCAACAGAATTTGGTTTTCTGCTTGAGTTCAGTAATTTTTAGTCTCATCTTTGGGTATTATGGCATTCACAGTTCACACTTTGGGTGTCTGTTTTGCTCCCAAGATATATATAGGCAGACTTTTTTACTTGCAGAAAAAAAAAACATTCTTTGCAGTGGACTATTTCTTTCATTCCCGGAAGGGTGACTCAACCCTCTGCAATTGGCTTTGAAATACCTTTTACATAGTTCAGCAATCCCTTTTTCCCCTCTAGGGCAATTTTACACTCAGCATTTGTTTGCTAAAAATTCCCCTGCTTCAGCACAGTCTTACATCAATTTTTCACATTTTTCTGCATATACTCCATTCACAGCTGGTAGTCCTATGCAGTGTGGCAACCTTTATTTGCAAAATCAGTACCACTCATGGGTCACCATCTGTATTCACTGCTTCAGCAAAACTTTTGAAAACAACAAACACCTATCCCTTTTTAAGGGCTGACTCACTTCTTGAATACTGACTATGACTGGAAGGCAAAACCCCTATTTCAATTACTATATTACACTTTGTGATAGGCAAATAAGGTTCAGCTGCTTCAGCAGTCTCTCTCCTCTTGGGATTGGTGGAAAAGAGTCCATCTGTGGTTTCAGTGCAGTGGTGTGTATCACTTTAACTCTAATCTCTGCTGCCTAAGATTTTTTTTTTTTTTAAGTTGCTCAGACTGTTTGTAGGCAAAAAGCATAAATAAAATTTCACAGAAAAAATCTCCGGTCCTTTCAAACTTCAAAGACGACCTGTCGTCCCACTTCGGACACCATATGTAGACGGACGTTCACAGAGGTACACAATTGGAGACTTTATAAGGTGAAATTATAACGAGGCTTTATTGTGCCTTTTCCTTAACATCAGGAAACCATCCAAACAAGGTGGAAACACAGCTTCTATTCACTTGGGAGTGGTTCTAGTGAAATACTATGCAATTTACAACTCCCTTAGTTAAGCATGTCTCCCAGCCCCAAACACATAGCATGACATGAACAGATATAAAATGTCTTGTAATAAAAGTCTTATCTGTTCCTTGTAGTTTGGAGGGAAAATCTTCTCTGTCCCTGGTTGCTACCTTTTCTTCATTGTTTGTCAGCATTCAGGTTTAGAAGTTTCCCCTGTGTCTTGGAAGCAGCTCTGCTATGTCTTCTGGCAGAGCTCAAGACATGGGCAGCTCCAGAGATCTGTGTTCTCTTGGTCAGTCTCTCCTGGGAGACTCAAGAACCTCTGCTCTGTCTCCAAAGTTCAGCTCACACGTGAGCTAAGGAGTCACTTCCGGTCTCAAAGGCAGGCTTTTTCTACCACCTGTAATCAGGCAGGTGGTGTTAGTTAATTTTCTACCAGCAGTTAACCACCACACTGCTGGATTAGAGGCACATTTGTGAACAGGGAGAAGTCCCCTGTTACAGAGCTCCATTGGATGGATTCCTTGTTGAGCCAATCTACCCGAGGGTTGTGTATCTGTAGTCAGGGTAGACCGAGGATCATGCTAATGGATGGAGTGTGGATAACCTTGAATTGGATCTTTTCCAAGTGTTTATTTTGAATCTTGAGCTGAAGTACCTCTGTCTCCAAGGAGATAAAAGCCGGATGCAGAGGTCTTCCGTCTATGGCTTCAAGAGCGATGGGCTTCTTTCTGCGTCTGATAGGAACTAGATGGCGTTCTGCGAATGCTTGATCTGTGAAGTTTCCTCCGGAACCTGAATCGAGGAAATCAAGCGTAGATACTTGGAAGCCCTCCCCAAAGAGAGTAACGGGGATAAGAATGCGAGAAGGGTTGTCAGCAGAAATATTTGAAAGAGAAAGTGTTCCCAACAAAACTCCCCCAGGTCTCATGGGATCTTTGCGTTTCCCGACTTTTGGGGCCAAAAATATGCAAAATGTCCAGAAGCACCGCAGTAAAGGCATTAACCGGCATTCTTGCATCGTAATTTCTCAGATTTGGAAAGACTAGTACCCCCTAATTGCATAGGTTCGGACGTATCCTTGAGCGGAATCTCAGCTTTGCTCACCAGACCAGGATTGATCCGGGATGGAGTGACACGATGATGAGGCTTCTCTGATCTCCTTTCCAGAAGGTGACGATCCACCTTAATGCAGATGGCGATGAGTTCTTCCAAGTCGGTGGGACGGTCATAGGCTGCCAGCGGCCCTGGCCAAAGCTTTGTTGTTCCAGTTGGTCTCTGCAGCTATAGTCCTAAACTCGAGTGCGTATTTAGCAACAGGACAATTGCATTGAGAAACATGAAAAAGTGCAGAGGAAGCACATACCTTACGGCCGGGTGTATCAAACACTTTCCGTAACTCCCTGGCAAAGGCTCCGATATCCTGTGTGAGGTCGGATCTTCGTTCCCAGATGGGAGAATCCCAGGCAAGAGCATCATCAATAAGAAGAGAAACAATATATGCCACCTTGGTGCGGGGTGCAGTGAAGCGTGAAGGATTCATTTCAAATTGTATAAAGCATTGATTCAGAAACCCCCGGCATTCGTGAGGGTCACCCCCATAACGGTTAGGGGCAGGCAAACGAGGTTCTAGGGAGAAAGGTAAAGCTGGAGTAGTGGCATGTTTAGGAACAGCAGGCACAAGAGGGGGATGAGATTCTTGTAGAGAACGAGTAATAGAACTGAAGCATGTTTTGCTCACTACCCACTATTTTTTCCTCTAGGCTAGTCAGGTACTGTAGCTTGCGTGTGTACGCAGGTCTCTTCCTACCTCAGCGGGGTCGAAGTTTGTGTGGCTGAGCATACACTGGCGACACACTTTATTCGAGCTCGGCTAGTCCCACGAATTCGGGTATACCCGGGTGTATTGAGGTTTGTGACTGTTTTCTGCCCGAGTGCATTGATGTATTTTCCAGGCAGGGATTGAAGCATTTTATTCCTGCTGGCTGCAATACTGCACAGTATATATATATATACTGCATTACAATTCAGGAATTTATGCCATCTGGTAGACACGCGAAGCATTGCAGCCTATTAAATCCTAATCATTATCATTTAACAGATCAGCCGCCCGTCAGCCAGGCATGAACCCAGGCTGGGAAGGCAAATGCAACGGGGCTTGTCAGAGGTGAGGAGCGGCGCATTCCAGGTATCTGCCAGGTACATACTAGGTATTTGCTCGAATAAAGTGTGTCGGTGCAGTACTGTAACACGTAGCTCACCACAAACGAAGCGCGACCACGGTGCTGAGGTAGGGAATTGATTAACACCAACCTACAGCCCTGTGGGCACGCTTAGTATGTAGATTGGTCATGCAAGCCAGGTCAGAATTAGAGATGTGAGAATAGTTGAAGGTACTTTCCAGGTCAGGAGTGGAGAGTTGCGGATCATCGGGGTGCATAGCCAAGTTCAGGATTGGCGAGTAGCGGATCGTCGGGGTACGTTGCCAGGTTCAAGATAGGAGAGTAACGGATCAGGAGTACTTAGCTAAGGTCAGGACAGGAGACAGGATAATGGTAGTTCGTTGCCGGATCAGGAGAGGAAAGGTGCGGGGTCCAAATAGAGAAGCAGGGTCAGGCAACAAGAGGTTAACAGGCACGGCAAGCCAAGGCAAGTTCACAGGAAAAGAATGCAGCAAGGCACAGCGTCACACTAGACTATGCTCAGCAATGAGATCCTGAAGCAGGAAGCAGGAAGGTATATATAGGAAGACCCTCCAATAGAAAGCCAGGGCGGAACTAGGAAGTGAAATCCAATAGGCTGCCAACAGGTGTGCCCTATGATACTGCGTGATCAGGAATTGAGGCGGGACTGATCGTGCGCTGACCTGCGCGCGTCACGGAGGTCAGGGGGCGGAGCCTAGAACATGCATCATTCCCATGCCGGTTCAACTACTAAATTTAAGAATAATTTAACCAAAAAGGAGAGAGAAGCTTTGAAAGAATTAAAAGATACGTAGGATATAATAATAAAACCAGCGGATAAAGGGGGGGGGGGGTTGTTATTTTAGACAAGAGTTATTATATTCAAGAGGCAAACAGACTTCTGGGAGAAGGAAGTACATATACGGTAATGGATGTTAATCCCACTGGGGAATTTCTACAGGATTTAAAGATGTTATTAAACAAGGGTAAGTCATTAACATATTGAATGATAATGAGTATAAATATTTGCTAAAAGAGAAGCCAAAAATACCCTTCTTTTATTTCCTCCGAAAATTGCATATAAAATTACACATTTCTAAGAGCTGATGAAGAGCTAATTGAGGATCAAATTGAATTCATTCTAGAATCTATTAAATTTATATTGGGTAAGTATTACTTTTGGTTCAATGAGAAATTTTATTTGCAAAACTGTGGAACGGCGATGGGGACTAGGGTTGCTCCGAGCTATGCAAACATCTTTATGGGTTATTGGGAAGACAACTTTGTCTTGTACAAGCCCAAGCTCAGTGCAAACCTAGTCCTCTGGTGCCGTTTCATAGATGACGTCATTTTTGTTTGGCAGGGAGATCAAAGATCATTGGACTCCTTCCTGACATTTATAAACACAAATGCCTTAAATTTGAGATTTGTTTCAAATAGTAGTAAGACAGAGGTGGTATTCTTAAATCTAGTGATATATATAGAAAATAACAATTTAAAACCAAGACCCACTTTAAACAAGTGGATACGAATAACTTTATCCTAGAATCTAGCTGTCATGAAAAAAATTGGTTGAAAAATATTCCATATGGACAGCTGAGGAGAATTAAGCGAAACTGCACTGAAGACCGTACTGTATATACAAAGAACAGTCAGTTATTCTTGTTGATAAATTTAAAGAAAGACATTATAAAGATGTCGTCATAAATAAGGCAATAGAGAAAACTAATTTGTTATCCAGAAATGAAATTGTGAAACCCAAAAGTAAAGAGACGAAAGCAAAGCAGAATGGATTCAGTATGTCCTTTATAACTGAATATAACAAAGAGGCAATGGAAATAAAGAAAATTGTGAACAGACACTGGCACATTCTAAAGAAGGATGAAGTAATAAGGGAACATCTACCAGAGAGACCTAGCATAATATTTAGTAAAGCTCCTACTGTAACTTAAAGGGGAAACAAGCACCAACATTGATGAGATTACAGAGGGGAGCAAACATAACCCCACCTGGCTGAACAAACCAAATGGCTTCTATGGTTGCTTTGCATGCAAAGCATGTATTCAAAAAAGTGTTGAGAAAATAAAATTCAAATCAAATATAACTAATGAGATTTTTTCTATTAAGAATTATATAAACTGTAAAACCACGTTTGTGGTATACATATTGGCCTCCAATATGTAGGCGCACTACCAGACCCTTAAGGGTAAGGATTTTAGAACATCTGGGCAATATAAGAAAAAGTGTGTTAACACATCAAGTATCCAAACATTACAGCATATATCATAATTCGGACCCAAAGTCTTTAACCTATAAGGGAATTGAACATGTTCCTGCCATTGGAGGGGGGGGGGAAATAGGACCCAACGTCTAGCACAGCGGGAAACCTATTGGATATTTAAATTGGGGACACTAGTCCCATCTTGTATGAATGTCAGTATAGACATTGGGGCATTTATATAACACCATCCCATTATATCACAAGATCCCGATATGAAAATTTGGAGGAACATGTAGCTTCCCCTTTGGGTTTATTGTCAGGAATGTGTTTTACTGTATGCCCAGAGGATATGGATTTCGTACCATTCCCTGTATTGTATTTTAAAATGTGAGTGCATTTGTATTTTGCTACTGGTTCTAAAATACACTTTTTAGATATACTACACCATGCTAGTCTTCATCCTTTTTGCATGACACGAAAGGAGGGATTATCCCACGGACACAGTATCGTGTTGGAAACCACCATTGAAGGTTGCTCGTTTCAGAGAGAGAAAGAATTTCTGTACTGCTTGATTTCTGGGGAAAAAGTGTGAGTGCTACTATCTTACAGCCCTATATACTCCTGATATATACACACAGGTTGCACTATGTTATGTTCTTTTATTCTTTCACGACCACGCTGTGAACATCCTGCCCTCTCTTTGCTGTGGAAGAATACCTCCAATAGAAAGCCAGGGTGAAATCCAGAAGTGAAATCCAATAGGCTGCTGGTGCACACAGGTGTGCCCTATGATGCTGCGTGATCAGGAATTGAGGCGGGACTGATCACGCGCCGACCCGCGCGTATCACGGAGGTCATGCGGCGGAGCCTAGGTAAGGGGGCGGAGCCTAGAACATGCGTCACTCCCACGCTGGTCCTGTCCATAATCAGAGCGGGGGCGGAACATGGAGCGTGTGTCAGCGGGGAGGCTGGACGAGCGCACCGTCGCACGGGGGCAGAATCGGAACCCGCGGACAGAGAGTTAGACCGTGCAAGATCCACGTGCACGCGTGTTACTGGGCCACAAGATTGGGCGTCCAGGGTGTCCGTCCCAGGAGGATGTTTAAGGTGAGGAGACCATCTATAAGGATGATGATTCCTCACAGATGGTACACAGCGGCGTACTCTGCCCCATCTACACTCAACTCTGCATTATCATCCTCCTTCAATTCAATCACACCACTCCACCCTGTGTGTCACACCACTCCACCCTGTGTGTCCCACCACAAAGCCACCTCGACCCTGGCTCACAAGCCAACTTAAAACACTCTGTCTCTCACTTCACACAGCTGAGAGATCATGGAAATCTTTTAATTCCCCATTATCACTTGCCACATTACAATCTCACCTCCACCAATACACTTCCACTCTCAAATTTCAAAAACAATTACACTGGCGACACACTTTATTCGAGCTCGGCTAGTCCCACGAATTCGGGTATACCCGGGTGTATTGAGGTTTGTGACTGTTTTCTGCCCGAGTGCATTGAGGTATTTTCCAGGCAGGGATTGAAGCATTTTATTCCCGCTGGCTGCAATACTGCACAGTATATATATATATACTGCATTACAATTCATGAATTTATGCCATCTGGTAGACACGCGAAGCATTGCAGCCTATTAAATCCTAATCATTATCATTTAACAGATCAGCCGCCCGTCAGACAGGCATGAACCCAGGCTGGGAAGGCAAATGCAACGGGGCTTGTCAGAGGTGAGGAGCGGCGCATTCCAGGTATCTGCCAGGTACATACTGGGTATTTGCTCGAATAAAGTGTGTCGGTGCAGTATACAATAACACCCTAATCAAATCACTATCACCTCATCCATGCCAACTATTCTCCACTGTAAACAATCTGCTACGACAATCCCCATCTCTTTCGCCTAAGCCACCCTCCCCCTCTCAGCCATGGACATTGCCTCCTACTTCTCACAAAAAAATTCTTAACACTAGTGCTTCCTTCCCCAATGCTGTCTCTCCCTTCATCCACCACCGCTACCAACTCTTTCCCCTCCTTCTTCTCAATTTCTGATGATGATCTCCTCTCAATCATCAAATGCTCTCATCCCACCACATCCCCTTCTGACCCTATTCCACACTCCCTCCTATCTCCCACTCATCCTCCCTTATCTCTCCTCCTTTAACCTCTCCTTATCCAGTGGACAATAAAAACTGCGGCAATAATCCCTCTCCTTAAAAAAAATCTCTCGATCCTGCCCACCCCTCCAACTTTCACCCTATCTCATTCCTTCCATACTGCTTTAAAGTCTTCGAATGCATCGTTCACAACCATGTTCCCTCCTTCCCATTGTCAAGTCTGACTTCCATCCCTCACATTCTACTGAAACTGCCCTCCTCACCATCTACAACTTTCTCTCCCAAACTTGCCACTCCAAACTATCCTCCATATTGATCCTCCTCGACCTCTCTTCAGCCTCTGACACAGATGATCACCTCTTATCTCGATGCTAATCAACCTTGGCATCACTGACACTGCCCTATGGCTCTCATCCTATCTCTCCCACCGCTCCTACTCTGTCACCTTTAACAATTCATCCTCTCTGCCCATCAGTCTCCAAGTGGGCGTTCCCCAATGCTCAGTCCTTGGTCCTTTCCTCTTTTCCCTCTGCACAGCCCCCCTCTTTGACCTCATCTCCTCCCATAGATTCAGCACCCTTTTTTTGCAGATGACATGCAAATCTATTTCTCCTTACCATTTTTCTCACCTGGACTTTCCATCTGTATCTCTGCCTGCCTTTCTGCCTTTTCCACCTGGATGTTCTCTCACTTCCTACCAATTTACCCAGCTAAGACTGAAGTTCTCTACCTTCCTGCTTCCTCCTCCCTCCCATCCTCCCCAATCCCCACCATCTCCTTTCCCCCTCACCATCTTCCCCTCCCCTTCTGCTTGCAACCTTGGATCTTTCCCTCCTCTTTTCCCAACACATCACCTCCATCACTACCACTTTTTGCTACAACCTATACAACACAAGAAAAATTGTTCCACCCATTTCTCATTGGCAAAACTTCTCATCTACTCCCTCATCTTCACCTGACTCGACTACTGTAACTCCCTTCTCCTCAGTCTCCCCCTCTACTCCTCCATACACCTCCACCACATCAAAAATGCTGCAGCCCATTCACTCCCCAATCTCCCCCACTCTGCCACACCATCCCTCAACTCTCCCATCTCCACTGGCTACCCATCCAACAAAGTTCCATCTTGAAATTCCTCACCTTGGTCTACAATACTCTCCATGGTCTTGCTCCTCCTTACCTTTCAGCACTCATCTTCACTCCCTGACTGCTACAACCCTCACCCCCCAGCCCCCTGTATCTCCTCTCGATTCCAACCATATGCCTTACTCACCCCCTCCACTGGAACAAGCTCCCTTACCACATCCAATCTACCCCTTCCCTACAGATGCAGCAGCTGTTATCCGAATATTTCACAGAGCCGTTTTTGTGAGCTCTGCTGAAATCCACGCGTCATTCATGTGTTATTCTTCTGTGAACACTGCTGTGAATGCCGCCAATCACACCAGTGTTTACCGGAGTTGATTTCCTTGAATTACCTGGATTCTGATTTCTTTGGGTGCATTTCTTTACATATCCGCCAGGTGGCAGTAATGAATAAATTGCATTGTGTACATGTACTGTACTATGCTACTGTGTCAATTTGCAGGTGTTTAAAAAAACAGATAAAAATCAAGTCTGCAGTACCACAGTGGTCCATTGTGAATCGACCTTGGTCCTTGAAGACGTTATCAAATTTAGGCATGTCATAATAAACACCTCTAAGACACAATGCTGTGGGCTTTTTTCTACATTCTTATCCCTGCACAATTGCTGACTGGACTTGGGACACCATGTGTGCACCGTACACGTTTAAAATACCTGACTGTAGTTTTGCATTTTTAATATGTTCTGCAATTGATGCTGCAACAGATAAGATGGTGACTTTATCAGAAATTTATGAATATTTCATTTCGAACTATGATTTTTAAAACTTTTCACCTGAAGTTCGTAGGTGAAAGCGTTCGGTAAGACAAACTTTAACTAATGATTATTCTTTTTTTCGCATTGCCCCTCCACCGGGAGATAGAAGAGGCTATTGGTGTGAGATCCCAGATTTTTACAGTATGTTTGATCATGGCAACTGCAAAAGGAGAAAGGTTGGATTTAATCCATATAAAATTTGTCTATCCCAATCCAGCAATGTGCCAGCGCCAGAACCAGAACCGGCACAAGCACTGGCACAAGCACCGGCACCAGCACCAGCTTACAATAAAGGTCCAACCATCATTGAAAACCTGGTGAATGGCAATCCTTGCTACCTGTCCCCACCAGATTACCCGCAAAAATTCTAGCCGGATTTCCAAACAGATTACATGTATCAGCATGCTTACTTGTACCAACATGATTACCAGCTTCATCAAGTGTCAACTACAGGTGTAGCAGGCCAGCTGTCATCTGTCAACTATAATGCAGACTACAGGAGTGTCAGTGGCTCATCTCCACCCATTTGGCAAAGTTTATAACGAAGGTAAATATAATGTATTATACAGTACAGTATTAAGTTTAAAGCTGCAATTTAAGGTGCCGTTTAAAAAAAATATTCTTTTTTAAAAAACAATGCAGTACTGTATGTGGATCAATACAATATGCACACAGACAAGTGATTAGCTACAGTAAGCAGCAGATCGGTCCGTTCTCCTGTAATCAATCGCTTTGCTCAGCATTATTAAAAATGTAGTCTGGCAATACACTACCGACACACTTTATTAAAGTGTGGCCGGTTCCGCAAACCGGGAGATTTCCCGGCTTGCTAGTGGCCGCCCCTCGGCGTGCCGCGCGTCACCGACGCGCGGTCACGCGTCATCGGGAGCCTGCGCCCCCTGCACGCGCGTCCAGGGCTCCCCGAGGGAGCCCTGGTGTCCCGCGATGTGGAGGACGGCGGCAGGGGGTTCCGGGGGACCCGGCGGACCCGGCAGCGGGAGAGAGAGTGCCCCGATCGGAGGGCGCTCTTCCGCTGCTTCAGCGCGCGCCCGGCACCCTCCGGCGCGCGCCAGTTTACTGCTGCGGCCGAGAACGGGCAAATGCTCGAATAAACTCGGCCGCAGCAGTATGATTGCCTGAGCAGTTACTACAGTAGATACAATTATTGGACTGCTAGGGAGGGGGCGGGGCTCAAGAGCTAGAGCCTATCAGAAGTTTGTTCTCTTAGTACAGAACTGATTTATTTAAAAAAAAACACACATGTAGGAAATTGTTTGAACTACTGCTTTAATTCCAAATGACACTATCGTAGTGTACAGTATGCTTGCCATACAGACGAGACAACGAGTATTCTAAATCTTGCCTTAAACTAGTCCGGTTACATGCTGGGTACATGCTGGGTGTAAACTGGCTCGTTTAAGGCAAATTTAACGCATTTCTGCATTGAATAATGACCCCTCGGATTAACACAGCAGGGGTCTCTGGCAGTCCCATTCAGTTTTAATGGGACTGCCAGGGACCCCTGCTGTTAATATGATGGGCCATTAGTCAATGCAGAAATGTCTTAAACTTGCCTTAAACTAGACCCAGCATGTACCCAGCATGTACCCAGCATGTACCTGGGTCTTTTTGGCGATTGTACTGGTTTGTGTTAGAATAACTGTCGGCACTACAGTACAGTATCTTGCTTGTACTCATACACTCATTTTTTTCCCCTCAGTAAAGAAACTTTGACATCGAGCGGAAAAAGATGAGGAGGAAGATCTATAGAACTCTAATATCGCTTTTTTTTAAATGTTGAGTCACGCTGTGCTCACCATAAACAAGGCGGTACCACGGTGCTGAGGTGGGAATGAATATTACGCCACCCACAGCCACGGGGCACGTCTGGAGTGTAGAGTAAGTCGGAATAACTGAGTCGGATTAGAGATGTACGGGTCGTCGTTATACTTGCCGGGGTCAGAGGAGGAGAGATATGGAACGTTGCAGGTACTATTAGCCGGGTCCGGGATTGGAGAGAGTAGAGTCGTTGTTGTCCATTTGCCAAGGTCAGGTTAGGAGAGAGCAGAATGGTTGTTTGTCCTGATGCCGAGGTCCGGTTTGGAGAAGAGCAGGTGCTCGTGGAAAGCCGGGTGGGTACACAGGAAGAAGCAGCAAGACAGGACAAGACTGTGGAGGCAGAGAAGAGGTGAGTTCAATGCAACTAGAACTATGCTCAACCAAAGTGCTATTGGCACAGCTGAGCATATCTAGGTGAGAGCATCCAATAGGAAATCTGCAGTGTGGAGGTGTGTGCAATGCGAGGCTGCGATAGGAAGCAGGGTAACAAGGCTCAGGTGAGCTCCCTGGGAGGAATCTGCAGGACCCACCTTGCGCATTGTGATGCTATGTTTTCATATTCAATATATTTTTACATTGTGTGATGCATGTTTTTAATATTTTATCAATTTATTACTATACAAAACCTTCACCTTTTGCTAGGCTTGGTCTGATTTGCATACGGTTTATGGAAATATATCAGACACACATCCATGGTATGTATGTACTGTTGTGAGAACTTTGATTGTAAAACTGTTCAAATGACTTATTTGAACTACAGTATTCAGTCTAATCCTGCACACCAGGTCTGGAAAAGTGAGTTGCTCCTCCCCCTCCTAAGAAAGCAAAATGCATTCAACAGCTTATCGACACCTCCCCCAGCCGATTCATTATAGTTCTCTGACCGGTTTAGCACGCATGTGCATGTGTGATAAATCCTTCATGGGTATTTGGCCAAAATGACTTCACTACCAGTGTGAATGTCACGTCTGAAGAAAAAAACAAAAAGCAGAACCATTTCTTTTTTTTCTTTTCTTCTAGACAAGGGCTTAATAAATGAGTCATTTGAAGAAAACATTGTGTGATGCATGTTTTTAATATGTTTTTCAATTTATACATTCTTTAAACCACTTACTTTTATTTCTATATGAGGTGGCATACTCTAATTTTAATTTTGAGGGGGGGGTAGGTTACAGTATGCCTGTACTATTGAAAACCTTCACTTTCTGCTAGGCTTGGTCTGCTTTGCATACAGTTTATGGCAATATCTCAGACACACACCCATGGTATTTATGTATTGTTGTGAGAACTTTGATTGTAAAACTGTTCAAATGATTTCTTTGAACTACAGTATCCAGTCTAATCCTGCACACCAGGTCTTGCAAAGTGAGTTGCTCCTCCCCCCTAAGAAAGCAAAATGCATTCAACAGCTGTAACGCTGTGCTGCCCGCAGACCAGACCAGTCCCCAGTACTGAGGTGGGAAGGTAGTGTACCATGCACCCACAGCAGTGAGGGCGTGCCCGGAGTGTGGTAGGGTGCATTGCTGGGTCTGGTGAGAGAAGAATGGTTAAGTACTTGCCGAGTCCGGGGCACCAGAGGTCCGAGTAGTGAGTCCATCAGCCAAGGGTCGAGGGAGGGAGAAAGCAGCAAAGTCGTAGTCTGTAGCCAAGTCCAAGGGTCAGAGATGTACATGTGGTTAGAGGGAAGCCGGGGTCCAGATCCAGAGAGGGTAAGCTGATGAGCCGAAACAGCAACACAAACTAGAAGAGAGCAGAGAGCCAAGCACAGTACTCCAAACAGCACAGGGCTAGTAGAAGCTATGCAGAGCGAGGAAGGAGAGGAAGGACTGGGGTAATAAAGGCAGGCAGACCAAAGGAGAGCAGGGGAGGAACAGAAGTGTGTCTGGGTTGCCTCATGGATAGGCTCAGGGGCAAAGAGGAGGAGGAAGCCAGGTGTGTGGCTGGACCGTAAGGCGGAGCGTTCCGCGATGAGCAGGGGCGGGGCCAGGAGTACAGGGTAGAGACATAGAAAGCTGGGTGCATGTGCGCCCTGTAAGACATGCGCGTGCGCGACCTGGAAGTGTGGCAGCATGCCTCGGCAGTGGCGCAGAAGGCAGTGGCATACACCCACCAAGAGCGGAGGCCTGATAGGGCAATGCAGGGGCGGCCGCTTTGGGCGTCCTCCAGGTAGGGGGGGGGGTGGGGCACGTCGCGGGGGACGTGTCCCCTGGTTCCTTACAATAGCTTATCGACACCTCCCCTGGCCGATTCATTATAGCTCTCTGACTGGTTTAACATGCATGTGCACGTGTGATAAGTCCTTCATGGGGATTTGGCCAAAATGACTTCACTACCAGTGTGAATGTCAAGTCTGAAGAAGAAGAAAAAAAAAAGCAGAACCATTTTTTTCTCTCTTTTTTTCTAGGCAAAGGCTTAATAAATGAGTCATTTGATGAAAACATTGTGTGATGCATGTTTTTAATATTTTAAACATTTATACATTCTTAAAATCACTTACTTTTTATTTCTATATGAGGTGGCATATTCTAAGTTATTATTTTTTTGGTGAGGGGGTAGGTTACAGTATATCTGTAATATTGAAAACCTTCACCTTCTGCTAGGCTTGGTCTTCTTTGCATACGGTTTATGGAAATATCTCAGACACACACCCATGGTATTTATGTACTGTTTTTATTATAACTATAATAGGTAAGACAGTACACACATGTCTAATACATGTCTAATACAAATATGTAATATATATAGAACAGTAAGCACAGACCCCACTACAGTACAGTAAAGTACCTTACTATATTTTGGTAGCACTCCCTTTACGCTGTAAAAGACCAGGCAACTCACTGCCAATATTATTTATATAGTTGTTGCATTTGTCTACTGTGAGTATGTCGCTCCAGAATCTAATTATTCCTTGTGTTAATTCCTCCTTTTTGGACGGTTTAACAACCTTTTGTATAAAATGCTTCAGCTCATGCCACACCAGTTTGATGGGGTTTAAATCTGGTGGTCTGGAATGGGAGTGGGGAAAAAAATGGTGAATTAGTTGAACAGATAAAAACAGTTTAAAACAATGAGAAAAAGTTCATGTACACTGGAGCACTTACTCCGGTGGCATCTTAACCCAGTTGATACTGCTTGCAAGAATATAGGTACAAGAGGCGGTATGTTTAGGGTCATTGTCCTGGAAGAAACAGTGACCAAATGGGAAATCATAAATAGAAACTGTAGATTGGCCGGCCTGCCGTCCAGACAAAAAGGCACCAAACAACTCACCGGATAATAGAAAAATAAAAAAGTTTATTGGGTTGCATAGTTAAAAAACAAAAAAAAACACTAGGGACAGAACAGGGACAAAAATCTCTTCCCATGCGTTTCACGCTACACATCGCTTTCTCAAGGAGTCAGCAGGAGTGATTGCAAGGGTAAGTAATATAGCCCCTCCTGCAAAAGTGATAACATCTGATGTTAATCAAAACATAATAAACATATGGTGGTAATCTTCCCCATTTAAGATTCCTCTCACTCATGTGTATATCATTATTTGTATTATCCAAAATATGTTAGTGGTTGATATTGAACCATGACCATACATTAAGACCTTATGTTGGTATGATTAGCTATAATCCGAGGTCCAACTATGGTTTAAAACACAATAGTAACTGATCTAGTGTATATCTAAAAAAAAACTGTTGATATTGCTCGTACGGCAATCTAATCAAAGATGTTAATTGAAAGCCATACAGCTGGATAAATAAACCAAATACGATCTCACTATGAGTGACTTCCTATGTTAGAAACCATTCACATCCTCCGTACAGATGCAGCTACGAGTATTCTAGCACTGCTTTGAAAAATCTGGGGCATTCTCCCAGTAATGCTGCAACATTTCTCTGACATTTCTGCAGAAAGACTAATGGCCCATCAGTTTAACACAGCAAGGATCCCTGGTCAGTTTTAATGGGACTGCCAGGGACCCCCGCTGAGTTAATCCGATGGGCCATTAGTCAGTCTGCAGAAATGTCACAGAAATGTTGCATCATTACTGGGAGATTGCCCCAGATTTTCAAAGACAAGTGTTAGAATACTCGTGGCTTCACCTGTAAGTCAAATGGATATATGCAAGATGGCGGTGCCCTGCAACATACGCTGCCGGGAGCCCCCAGTGACTCGATCATCAGACCACCCTCCGCTGCGCAGCCTGCATCTCCCCGGCACTCTGCGGAGGATCCCCTTCTAAGCAGAGGTAAGCGGGGAGCCAAGGGACCGACGGGGAGACCAGAAAGGGAGACCTGGCCACATTAGTGAAATATTATTTAATTAGATTCTAGGACACAAGTACATATGTGTTTATATCTAGGTCTGTTATGATCCTCTACTTTGAGACTTGGAGGTCACACACGTTAAATACACTATATGATCATAGAGAAAGCCATTTAGTGAAATGTCTATATGGAATTTGTATTCAAATGATCAAATGAGTGAATTCAACATTTAAGTATGCTATGGGTAATACAATGGCATGCCTATCTTTTATTTGGGAACAGTTTGTTTAATTGGATTAACTAATACAGTATATTGCCTTCATACAAATGGTTCATTGTTTATAGAGAGGAACTCTGTTAGAAGTTCTGTTATTAATGTTATTTTGTAGTACAGTTAGTCTTACAAGTATGTACTCACATTGCGAATTTGCATTATTTCACTTGCACGGATTACACTTGGGTTACTTTGGACGTGGCTTCGCTTTACACCGTCATCACTCACCAACATGGCCTTTCTGCCATTGAACATTATTTACAACACACTTCCACTCTATCACCAGCACATATTACTTTTTAATTGGATAATATTACATATCTTTTGCACCACAATTATTTTCTTTTTGATGGGCATTTTTACCTCCAAACAAGTGGGACTGCTATGAGCAGTTGTTTTGCGCCATCACGCCAACCTATTCATGAGTTGGTGGAAACAGTCCCACGTGTTTGGAGATAGAAACCCATTTCGTCACAATATAATGCTTTCCAAGCATTATATTCATGACCTGTTAATCATTTGGAAGGGCACCATCACTGATTTAGTTTCTTTCATACTCTACCTCAACGACAACACTCTCAACATTTCTTTCACTCACTCTTACCACGGACATCACATTCTGTTCCTGGACCTGTACTTATTCATTGATATGAATGGTACCATTAAAAGCGATATCTATCGCAAGGAGCACTTGCGTAATGCCTTGCTTCATGCCAATAGCTGTCACAGCAGATCCCTCTTTAAGGGTATACCACGAGGACAGTTTCTGCGTTTACACAGGAACTGTTCCTCTGTGGATGATTACCTGTTAAGGTCTGCTGATTTGAAGGAGCGTTTTCTGGATAGAGGCTATGCCACTCAGGATCTCAATAATGCCTTTGAATATGCTTTGTCTAGGGATAGGAGGAACTTATTAGCATGACCAATGCCAAGTTAAAGAGTGGTTCCAATTCACAATTGGACACTGATGCTGAACAACCACCATATTTTATTACTTCATTTAGTGGTCAGGCTATGGAAATTTCAGCCATTATCAAAAAGCATTGGTCTATGCTTACCCTGGATCCCCAGATTAAACATTTAGCCATTCAGAGCCCTAGGATAGTTTTTTTTTTTTCAAAATCGCAGACTATAGGCAATTTGATATCAATTTCCATGTTCAGTACACAGTCTTCTAACAAGTATGGGCAAGGTTTCTTTCCACAATTGAAGGGCTCACACAAGGGTGGCCGTTGCAAACATGTGTCCATACATGCAACGGACACCTATTTTTGAAAATATGGAGAGAACTAAATCATTCTCTATTAAAAGCTTTATCATGTGTCAAATAGATTTTGTTATATATCTTTTGACATGTGGATGTTTGAAACAATATGTTGGATTGACCACATGGTAGTTGAAGACTCGTGTACAGGAACACGTTAGACTGATAGCCAAGAAGGATGAGACCCATCCAGTGTCTAAGCACTTTCTGTCATGTCAGACAGGTTCACTTAATCAGTTCAAATGTACCGCCCTAGAACACATTCCCACATAGACCAGTTGTTGGTTGAAACGTGTGGGAGGTTTTATACTGTCTACTTTTATATGCTGCAATAAAGATTTTTATTTTTTTCTACACTGGGACCACGATTTTGTATTTTAATTTTGATTTACAAGTGATCTAGATCGATTTGGGAGTGCCCTCCAGCCTGTCTCTTTTTTGTGCCGGCATGATATACACCAAGCACTGCCCACTCTTTACTTGGACTTACAGTGCTAGAGGGGCCAGAGAATCAGTAGGCGAAAGGGACTTGGCTACATCCTCCTTCTGGTTTTGAAAAGCCCCACCGAACCCGCAGGAGGGTGTAACATCCACCACATAGTTATACAATGAAAAATAAAATGCAATAAATATTTCAACATGTACTGTACAGCTTTTATTTTAAAACTTCTCGCTTATTTTCCGGTGACTTTTTCAGAATGCCACGCGCTTGACCACGTTCATGCCACATTCATGCCGTATTCATGCCGCATTCATGCCGGCCGTCACCCGCGCTTGATCTGTTTAATGATAATGTTTCGAATTTAATTGGGTGCAATCCTTTGCGTATCTGCCAGGTGGCAGATGTTCATGAATTGTAATGAATTCTACACTACAGTACTGTACATGTGCTTCAGTAATGTGTCGACTTGCAGGTGTTTAAAAACTGCCACAGTGGTCCATTGTGAATTGACCTTGGTACTGAAGAAGTTACAATACTGTATCAATGTAGACGTTTCATATTAAAAACTCAATGCACAGTGTCTGGTGTTCTATTGTCCAGAGAGTTCCGATATGAGTACACCGCCGCAATATGTGTGGAAAAAGCCTGACATAACGTACGCTTATTTAATATGGTCCGCAATTAATGCAGCAGATGATAAGATGGCCACAGTTGGTCAAATGTATCAATATTTTATCCAAAATTATGACTTTTACAAATTTTCACCAGATGCTCGTGTATGGAAGCGTGCAATAAGGAAAAAGTTATGTATCGATCGGTGTTTTTTTCTTAATGATCCTGCACCTGGAGTTAGAGGAGGGTATTGGTGTGTTGCGCCAGATTTTTCTAGTATCTTTGATCATGGTGACTTCAAAAGGCGAAAGGTCATGGTAAAACCAACTAAGAATCGTCAGTCCCAGGCAAGCAATGCGCCAGCGCCAGCACCCGCTTCCAATAATGGTCCGACCGTCAGTGAAAACCTGCTGACAGGCAACCCTTGCTGTCTGTCCCCGCCTGGATACCTGCAGCCTGAGCAGGATTTCACGTACAGATACCAGCAAGCTTGCATGTACCAAAAGGATTTCCAGCTTCATCAGCTGTCAACTACAGGTGTAGCAGGCCCGCTGTCACCTGTCAACTACGTGTATAATCAAGAATACGGGACTGGTGGCAGTGGCTGGGCGCCAACCGATTGGCAAAGTCTATGGTGAGTACGGCTGCCATATTTTAAGTCAAGCGATTCTCTTGTAATCAATCGCTTTGCTTATGGTTATTTAGTTCTATTATTTTAGTCACAATTCGTGAAAATGTAGTCCAGCAATATCATTGGCTGAGCAGCTTCTACAGTAGATACTGAACAATTGGTTGACAGCTAGGCGCATGCGCCTACTATATGTCTCATTGGGACCTTGTTGAAACGCATACTTTATGTGTGTCATCACATGTAGGCGCATTCGTGTATGTGAACAAGAGCCGCCCCCCGAGAAAATTATTGTTGGGACTGACTGAGGGGACTGTGGGAACTGACTGTGGGAACTTCTTTAGGGGACTGACTAATTTGAACCAACCATTACAGTAATACTTTTATTTTTCCTCAGAAAGGAAACTTTGTCATCAGACGGAGAATGGCAAGTGGAGGGATTTCGATGAATAATGTCGCTTTTTGTAACGATGCTTGCACATTGCTGAATCTGATTTAAAAATCCACGTACCGGAGGCAACAATCTAGTGGCAGTGCCATTTTTATGGATATTACGCTTGTGCTCCCCCACACAAGCGCAGAGAAAGGAAAGGGACTCAATAATGAGGTGGGGAATCCGCAGGAGAGACGAAAGGGCGTCAGTTGCCGCGCAGCTGGGGATCGGCGCACGTAGTCACGTGAGTGTGCCGTGCACATGAGAATGCGCAACGCGTCCGGAGGTGCGGAGCCAAGCTCAGAGACACGACTGGTCCAGCTGCATGTGTGCACATGCTCTGACAGCAGAGCAGGAGTGCGCGTGTTCTCAGGCACCAACGCGGGGTGTGTGGGTAAGCCACAAGTGAGGAGCAGGGGAGGAAAGTGTCCAGAGCACAAGGTCACAATATAAATGCTTCTTGGAGGACGTCTGGCTTCCTTAAAGGCATAGTGCCAGAAACCGCAGAGTGCAGCAAAACTAAATACAACGTAAGGGTTCTTAGTTAAATCCGTTGGCCAAATGGTAAACTAACCTCAGTAGTAAAATGAGTGACTGTCCTAGACTTCCGGAATCCAAAGGAGATGAGTAAAGGTCCCAAGGAAGTCCAGGCAGGAACAGCATGCGATGGTAGTACTAGCAGGAACTAAAGCAGGCAGCAAATGACTAATAGCAATGAGAAAGTCAGAGAGAGGCTTACTTCCTGTCAGGAGGAAGAGGGCAGGAATTGCCAGAAAGCAAGATGGCGTAGTAAGCTTCAAAATACTTAAAGACACAGGATCTTGACTCGCAGCTAGATGGCGGCGATCAGAAATTAAACAGGTAAGGAAGGAACATGCCGCAGGGGGCGTGTTCCGCGCATCGTAACAATGGATTAGGTTAGAATAACTGTGAGCTTTATGGAAAACCTGAAACAGTACAGTATGCTGTTTTTTCATACAGTATACAATACTTTTTTACATACTGTACTGTATAATAAACCCCCAAAATAAAAAGTATACATTTATTCTACATGTATTACTGTATGTATATTCTATACTCATACAGTATGTATTGTTTTACAGTAATACTGTTTTGATGTAATGTGCATGCCTACAGTATACAGTACAGTAATGTACAGTATGCCTCATGGAACCTTGTTGAAACGTAAAATTATTGTGTTTACTACTGTACATTAATTAACCAACCATTACTTACTGTACAGCAACACTGTATTTTGTTATAAAAGGAGACACAGTGAAACAATTTAAAACAATCTACATTATTTTTATTGGAGTAAAGTAAGTCAAAACATTCACAGGTGTATGGTGTAAGTAAAAACATTTATTTATTAATACAATTTAAAATAATCTACATTATTTTTATTGGAGTACAGTAAGTCAAAATATTCACCGGTGTATGGTGTAAGTAAAAACATGTATTTATTAATACAATTTAAAACAATCTACATTATTTTATTTATTTTTTTCAACAAAAAAATTTTTTATTGAGGTATGGTACATATCTAACATTGTCTAACAACACATTGTCATACATTGGTGTCCATAGTCCCTTTTTCTCATTTTCCCGATCTGAACAAACTGGAACATACAAGGAAGACCGACTGACATACATGACAAACAGCACTAACAATTGGGGGGGGGGGAGCCTTGCCTCACTCTTCGGGCTGTGTCGGTCCTCCCTACCTGTACCCCTATTATTTACTGTCTGTACTGTTACTTCAGCGGAGAATGCATCTCGATCTATCAGGGCAATATGGTGGTGGTGTCTACCCCGGGGATATCTGATTGGGCCAGGCACGGGGCCCATACTTTTAGGAAGTTTGTGCCGGTGTCATTGACCAGACTCGTCAATTGCTCCATCCGGCAAACATAACAAATTCTATTCCGAATTTTCGTAATTGTGGGTAAATCTGGTTGCTTCCATAATGCTGCGATTTCGCACCTCATGGCTGTTGCAAAATATGCAATCAATTTCTCTGCCGGTCTGCTTAGCCCCCGCGTGCGCCTGCCTAGCAGGAACAACCAGGGGTCCAAGGGGACCGCAAGTCCGAGAATTCTCTGTAGCTAATTTTGGATTTCCTCCAACAAAGGAGCCACCCTGGTGCAACTCCACAGCATATGTAGCAAGTCTGCTTGTTCCCAACATTGTTTCGGGCACAATGGGGGATAGTCTTTTACAAACTTTGCCAATCTCGTTGGGGTAAGGTACGACCGCATTAGGACTTTATATGCATTCTCCTTCAAAGTAGTGCATATAGAGCTTTTAGCTGCTGCCAGTACTATGGTGGCCAAGTCTGCGTCTTCTAGCGTCTCCCCTAAGTCCAGGACAGACCACCTCTCTGTAAATCCTAGAAGTGAGTCCTGTGGTGTCTGTTCCTCTTGAACACAGTTGCTCAAAATTCATACGCCAGGGGCGTTGTGGGATTTTAGTGTAGAATGCTCTTATCTGGAGGTATCTTAAAAATGAAGTGTTAGGCATCTCTTTTTCTGACTTAATTTGGTCAAAGGACTTTATTGATTGTCTTCCTTCCAGGTGTAGTAGCCTCGTGAGGCCCTTTGTTTTCCAAGTGACTAGGTTCTTGCTCGGCAGGCCCGGAGTGAAATCAGGGTTCCCCACAAACGGGGTCATTAAGGTGTGCGGAGCAGTAAGTGCACATCTATATCTGGTACCCTCCCAAGTTGCCAACGAGCTACTCAGTGCGGCTAGCGGCTCGCCCATGGTCCTATGTACCTGTTTTGGCAGCCAAATTAAATCTTGTAGTTCTACAGGGGCGCAGCATGCTCTTTCTAGCTCAACCCATCTTCGCAGGCTTGGATGCATGTGCCACTGAATAATTTGGGTTAATTGGGCCGCTCTGAAATACGATATCAAGCAAGGTACCGCCAGTCCTCCTCTTATTGTTGGTCTAACTAGAGTGCTAGATTTAATGCGTGGTTTTTTGTTACCCCAGACGAATTTCACCATGGAGGACTGCAAACGGAGGACGTCATCCTTAGCCACTTGTATTGGGAGGGTCTGAAAAAGATACAAGATTCGGGGAAGAAGATTCATCTTGAGGCTCTGGATCCTGCCGATCCATGAAATTGCGTAGCCTGACCAATTTCTGAGATCCTCCTTCAGAGTCCTTATCAGTTTGGGGTCATTAGCTTTATATAGGGTGCTATATTCTTTGGTGATATTAACCCCTAGTATTTAATGGAGGAGGCTTGCCATTTGAAGTTAAAATTCAGATCGATTCGTTTTTCAGTGACCTTTGGCAGGTTTAAGTTTAGGGCTTCTGATTTGGTTTGGTTAATTTTGAAACCCGAGATCTTGTTAAATTTTCCCAACAAGCTAAAAACATTCGGCAGGGAGGTGAGGGGCTTTGCTAACATTAGGATAATATCATCTGCATACAGGGCTACTTTATGTGACTGCTCTTGTATTTGTATTCCTGCTATGTCTGGACTGTTACGTATGTGCGCCGCCAAGGGCTCTATGCATAATGCGAAGATAAGTGGGGACAGGGGGCATCCCTGTCTGGTGCCGCTCCTTATCGGGAATTCTTCCGATGGGAAGCCCTGGTGCCTGACCCTCGCCGTCGGCTCCCGATAAAGAGCTAGAATGGCGCCCAACATTCTCCCTCCTATGCCAAACTCCCCAAGCGTCTCCCTGAGGTAGGGCCAATCAATCCTGTCAAAGGCTTTCTCGGCGTCCAGACTAAGTGCCATAGACGGGATGTGTTTCCATTGTGCCAAATCAATTAGATCTATGATCCGTCTAGTATTGTCTGCCGCCTGCCTCCCGCATATGAACCGTACTTGATCCGGGTGGACCAGCTTTGGCATAACTTTGTTTAGACGGTTAGCCAACAATTTGGAGAAGATTTTAGTATCCGAATTTATAAGTGATATTGGCCGATAGCTTTTGCAATCTGCTGGGTCCTTCCCTTGTTTGGGGATCACTGATATAGACGCTTGTAACATCTGGCCATGTATTGGGGCACCCTCAAGGAATGAGTTAAACAGTTTCACCAGGTGAGGCACCAGAATTTTACGGAATTTTTTGTAGTAAAGATTAGAGAAGCCATCTGGGCCTGGGGCTTTTGATGGCGTCAGTGATTTAATTACCTCTGTTATCTCCTCACCCGAAAAATCTTCCTGCAGCGCGTCCCTTTCCTCTCTGCCCAATCTGGGTAAGTTCGCTTCCCTTAAGAATGTTTTTACGTACGAGTGGTCTCACAATGGGAGACCTTTGCCCCATCATAGAGGGTCTCGTAGTAGGTTTTAAACTCTTCCACGATTTGTTTGGGATCAGAAGTGAGGTCACCTTTTTTTGTCCGAATTGCCTGGATGTGAAAGTTACGGTTTGCGTTCCTAAGTTTATTGGCAAGTGGAGTATCTGGCTTGTTCGCTTTTTCGTAGAATTTCCGCTTGAACCAAGTCATCTCTTTCTCAGCTCGGGAGGACATCAGTAAATTTAGTTTCGTTTTTGTATCAAGCCAGGCCTTTAGGGTCTGTGCTTGTTTATTATTTTTATGGAGGGCAGATAGGGCTGTCAATTCAGATTGTAGGATTTTAATCCTATGTTCCCTTTCTTTTTTCCGCCAACTCGCTATCCCTATGAGCTCACCTTGTAGTGTCGCCTTATGGGCCTCCCATAGGGTAGATTGAGACGTCACGCTACCGACATTCTCGTTGAAATATTACCTGATTTTATCCCCTACATTTTGTTCGATCTCGGGGATTTTTATTAGTAACTCATTGAGTTTCCATGTCGCTCCTGGTCTGTCTAGTCTGAAATCAGTGCACCGCAGCTCTACAGGTGCATGATGGGACCATGAAATATCATGGATTCCCGTGTGGGAGATCTGCGAAACCATTCTATTGGACACAAAGAGGTAGTCTATCCTGCTGTATCGGTCGTGTGGGTGTGAGTAGAACATGTATTCTTTTTCGCCTGGGTGCTGTTCGCGCCATATGTCAACCAATCTATTGGTTTTTAGGCCTCAGACCCAAGCGGCTCTGCTTTTCTGGTGTTTGAGCCCGCCCAGAGTACATCTGTCCGCATGCGGGTCCAGCGTGAGATTAAAGTCTCCTCCTAGTATTATACCGCCCTGCGCTACCTTGTTCAAAATTGTAAAGAATCTATCCATAAAGGTGTCTGCTCGTTCACTGGGAGCATATACGTTTGCCAGTGTGAGAGTTTGCCCTCGGATAGTACCCACCACGATTATGATCCGACCATTGCTATCCCATTTGGTGAGTTTAATATCCAGATCTAGGCGGTTGTGTACCCACATTGCGACCCCTCTCTTTTTTTTGTTAGCTGCAGCTGAGACCCACGTTTGGTATCTGCTATCTATGTGTTTCGGGGAACTATCTTTAGAAAAATGTGTCTCCTGTAGTAGAATGATATCGGGGTCCCTTTTTTTATAATCAGTCATAGCCATTCGTCTTTTGTGAGGGCTGTTGAAACCCTTTACATTGTGTGAGATCACTGTAAAGTCCCTACCCATTGGTGTTTTCTGAGTACCGCCCTGTGAAGTAGGCTTGTGTGTAAACCGAGGCGTCTCTGTCTTTCAGCTGGCACCTCTGATTCCAGGTTCTCCGTCGTGCTCTCATTGACTGTGCGGGGAGGAAACAAAGGGATACACACAAGGGAAACATAGAAAGAACAACACAAAGACAAATAGAACATTCGGTGTGCCACCGGGGTTGAGTCCCCACAGCCACCTGAATTGCCCCTCCTGGGGTTCCGGTCTGGGCATTTTTGTTTCTGGTCCTGCTGACTTGCTCCTGGCCCAAGATTGCCGGCCCAGTGGGGTCTTGCATGGGCCCCCTGAGGACTGCTCCCCAGGTACCCATGTGGAGTCCCATGACGATGGCGGGCGTGGAACTACCTCCCCCCGCCTCCAACTTTATGGTATATGTCTATAAACAATAGTAACAACAATATCCACGTGAACAACGATGCATGAACTCAGCACTCCCTATAACCTGTTCTGGCCCCTTGGCCTACTCTGATCTCCTCCTGCCCCTGTGTCTGCTTGCCCCCTTTGTATGCTTGCGCCACCATTCTCCCATTTCTCTAGCCCTGCTCCAGCTTACTCTTATGTAACATCTGGCTACTTTAAGAGTGTTCTCTTTTTTTTTTTCCCCCTTTTGTTATTATTAATGGGAGCTTGTAAATAGCCGTCTTATCCTTCTTGTCCCTTTCTAGTCCTGCTGGCTATTCTATGTTAAAAGGGTTCCCTATCCTCTCCTGTTGGGGGTTGTGGGTCAGTTGTTTTCCACTGTGGGTGGGCTCTCCCTGTTTTTCCTGCACCTGTGAGGGCCTCCTTACTTGGCCTTTGCGCTTATAGTGCTGCCTTATGCTGTCTGGGGCCTGTCTGGGGCTTGTCTGGGGCTTGTCTGGGGCCTGTCTGGGGCCTGTCTGGGGCCTATCTGGGACCTGTCTGGGGCCTGTCTGGAGCTGTCTCCTGTGGTGCCCTATGCAACCTTCAATGTCTTGGGCCTGAAGTAGCTGCTGGCCCTGGCTCCCCGCCCCCCTCGGGCCCCCTTTCACCCAGTTTGCCTGCGTGTGGTTCAGTCCCCCCTGTACGTGCCCCTATATAGCTCCCCCTACTGCTGGTGTCACTTCCGCGTCATGGTGTATCGGCTGTCCTCGTCTTCCGTTGCCGGCTGCGTTGTGCCTCAACCAAGATGGCCGCCCATCCACATCCGGTGACGTCCATCCGGTTTGCGCCATTCTGCTGCTGGACGTCCTTGGAGGCGGACGTCTTCCCGCGTTGTCTTCCCGCGCTGAGTGCTTCTTCATCCAGTGTTGTCCTTTCAGTTCGCCATGACCAGGTGCGCCTCCATATTCTCGGGCATGCGTTCCACGGCCCTCTTCCGGGGTGCAATCTTCCACGATCGGCCGTATTCCCAGGTAAGTGTTTGGACATCTTTGCATTGCAGGTTGCCGCTCCCTTTGTCATCGTGTGTAGCACCATAGAGTCAATATGGGGATTTATTGGGGCGTCGATGCTGGGGTGGGCAGGAGGAGACCTTGCACGCCTCTGAACTTTTTACTGTAGGGTATCAACGCCATCTTAGTTAAAACTTTCGCCGCAACTTCGGCAACTGAACTGGGGAAAGTGTCTTTTCTCAGAGCCTTTCATTCTTTCTCTGCAACCTCCGTCTCCCGGTTTTTTTTTGGAGGTGGTAACTTGCTGCCAGTCCATGTCTGGCTCTGGGTCCCACCGCGGTCCCGGTGCCGGGCCTTCCTTCACCCCCAATTTTTGGAGAACGTCATTACCCTCTTCGGGTTCCTTTATGGAGATGGCCCTCCCATTTCTGATGACCATTAGGCCGAACGGGAAGGTCCATGTATAATGGATGGCCCTGTCACGGAGTACTTTCGTGACTGGTTGCAGTTTCTTGCGCCGGGCCAGAGTTATAGGGGAGAGATCCTGGAACAGCTGGAGGGTGGCCCCTCAAATCTGCAGGCTCCCTCAGTCCTTGACTTCTGGAAGACCGCTTCCCGAGTGCGGAAGTAGTGCATGCGTGCGATGACATCCCGCGGTTGCTCGCTTGCCAACGGCCTACTCCTGAGGGCACGGTGGCAGCGGTCCATCGGTAATTCTGCCGCGGGAGTGTCTGGGAGCAGGGTCTCCATCCACCGGGTGACGAATTCCTCGATCTCGGTGACCTCCTCAGGGATGCCGCGTATCCGGATGTTACTGCGGCGATCCCTGTTTTCAGAGTCCTCCTGTTGGTCTGCTAGTTCCGAGATCTGGGCCTGCAGGTGGGAAGTCCGCTTCTCCGTTTTCCTAATGTTTGTAGAAGCAGCCGCCATCTTGTCCTCCAGGGCTCTCGTGCGCTCCCCCAGTCCCTGGACCTCTTTACGGAGCTCCTGGATTTCCGCACGGAAGAGTGTTTTCATTCCATTGTACAGGCGATCAAAGTCACAGCACCGTGCTGGTTGCTGCTCCGGTGCCTCCTCCAGGTCCTCCTCACGGTCGGAATCCGAGCCCGCGACGGAGCCCGACGCCATGTCTGCTCCGGTGCCCTTTGCTGCAGATCTACTTAAATATTTGCGCAGGTTGCCTGTATTTTTCTTTTTTGGGGACTGCGGGGCCATCTCTGGTCTTTCCCTGACTTGTTTAAGAGAATGCCGGGTCAAAACGCACGCTTTTGAGTGGATATTAATGCTTTAATCAGTTGGCGGGGGAAGGAGCTCAGGGCTTAAGTAGCCAACCACCACACCATTGCGCATGCGCCTCCACTCTACATTATTTTTATTGGAGTACAGTAAGTCAAAACATTCATAGGTGTATGGTGTAAGTAAAAACATGTATTTGTTAATAGAATTTAAAACAATCTACATTATTTTTAGTGGATTACAGTACAGTAAGTAAAAAATGAATCAACATTTGAACAGGCAACCAATTACACATCGAATTCGATCCCCACCAGTCTGTCCTTCCAGGGACGATGCCTTTTATGCCGCAAAATGCCATTTATGGAGTATCTCACGATTTTCATTAAATGATCTGTAATGGAATGATAGCGCCGCAATTCCTCCACAATAGTCTTTCTTAAATTTTCAGGAAGAGCCTTTATGACGCGATTCCCTTCGTAATTGACTTTAAGGGCCCACTGTAAAACCAACTTGTAGCTCACATGGTGCTTGAAAATGTACATGGCATGTTTCTGGGCTATTCCACCACTTTCAAACCTTTACTTCTCCCTGAGTGGCTGGAACAGGTCACGCAAGATGATGTCGGGCACCGTCTCAATGCAAGCGTGTGTGGGTGGGATTCTGGGAGCGGGTGTGCTTCTGGAGCGGGTGTGCTTGTGGCAGCGGGGAGGGTAGGTGGTCTGGGAGGATGCTTTCCTCCTGTCTTAGTCGCCTTGTCTGTGTTGTCTCCTGGCATGGTCTTGACGGTGTTCTTATGTCATCCTCGTCAACGGCATACATGAACACATATTCTTCTGATGGAGGGGGTGCGCTTGGTGATGGAAGATTGAAGATCCCATCCATCCCATCCATGCCACCCTCCTGCTCCTGCGGCCGACATACAGGGGCAGGAACTCCAAGCAAATCATGTACTGTATCCCCGCTACAGTATGTCAGTCTCTATCTTCTCCATGCGCTTATCCATCTTCTCCATCTGATTATCCATCTTCTCCATCCGTTGATCCATATTTAGCATGGTCTCTAAAAGAAGATCTATCTTTACCAGCATACCAGAGTTTTCAGGGATATTGACACTTAACCCATTCAGCATGCGGTCTAACGAGATGGATCTTGTGCATGGGGTGCTGTGGACATCTGAGTGGATGGGTGCTGGAGTGGATTAGATAGGGGTTCCATGGAGAGAAGCGGCAGCGTCATCGAGGATTGCAGGAGAAGGTGTCCTGGGGGTTCCATGGAGAGAAGCGGCAGCATCGTCAAGGAATGCAGGAGAAGGTGAAATGTGGGTTCCAGGGAGAGCAGCGGCAGTGTCGTCAAGGAGTGCAGGAGAGGGTGAAATGTGGGTTCCCGGGAGAGCAGCGGCAGCGTCGTCGAGGAGTGCAGGGGAAGGTGAAATGTGGGTTCACGGGAGTGCAGCGGCAGCGTCGTTGAGGTGTGCAGGAGAAGTTGAAATGTTTGTTCGATGGGGTGGCTTCCATTTGTTTTGCTTTAATGAAATATAAGCCAATTTCTTCTTGACATAATAAGGCTTCTTAAAAGCCTTAGCCTTTGGAGTCGTCAGAAGGTTTTCTTTATTAGCCTTAGCCTTTCACTTTGGCCTTGGCTTGGAAACGGCTTCCGCCTTTCGCTTTTTCGGCACGGCAGAAGAAAGCGAATTCGTGCGTCCGTAGAATCGGGGTTGATCCATGGAAGCAGATGGCATAATAGATCATCGAGTGGTAGGCTATGCAATGTGTGGCACCTTTTATGCATGGCAATGAGGTGCAGGTGTTAAAAGTGGGCGTACTCTAATGTGACTCAAAAAATTAAAGCACCCAAGGTACCCAAAAAGACTCATATACAATCTAAGCCTAATCCAGGTAGTCACATTAGAAAACCACCTACCCCTGCTCCATTACAAAACCAATTAGAGAAAGATATGGATAATATTTTTGAAAAGTATCAACATCACAACAAATACCAACCTCTAATTGATTTGGATAGAGAACGTCATCTCTCCACTCTCAGTCGAGAAGAAGAGAAACCTACTTTCTCTTTTTTAGACTGGAGTCAATCCAGGGATCCCAAACATGCCAGAGAAGCAATAAGAGACCTATTGGGAAAAGAGGGGACCTCAAGGGACAAAAAAAGAAAAAACACACTAGAGGAACGAGAGGAGGTCGAAAGAATGGGCAAAATACACAAACATTGAAATCCAAATCTATTTACACCAACATTTTTATCAGTCAGTATTCCATTTCATCCAAGGAAAGCAAACTATTATCCAAAGGATTATCCTTTGCACCAGTTACAGGCCCAGACAGTTTCAAATTGTACATAGACGTTCAACGCTATGTACGCAAACTGTGCCTCAAAAAAATATTTTCTAAGAGACGCTCTTTCCAGAACTGATCCAAATAGTAATTTGCCCATTACTATTACACCTTCTACTACCACTAAATTTAAAAATCCCTCCACATTCTTCCCGAAATTTGTCAATGGTCCTTTCATAGACACCTTTGCTCAGATGGTCACTGATGACATGGAGACTCAAAGTCGCAACTTTAAGATAAAGAATGATAACCTTAGCATTGAAGATAAACATACACTACGTGCACTTGAGGAAAATGATTCTATCGTTATAAAACCGGCGGACAAGGGGGGGGGGGTTGGTAATTATGGATAAAACCTATTACATCAAGGAGTCATTACGAATCCTTGGGGATAGGTCCACTTACCAACCCCTCCCCTCAGATCCAACTATTAAATATCAACAACAACTGTTTAATTTTTTAATGACAGGTTTAGACCAACAAATCATCACGAAACAAGAATTTGATTTCTTGTACAATGCATATCCAAAAATACCTATATTTTACATAATACCCAAAATACATAAAAATTTACATTTATCCACCTGGCCGCCCAATTATATCGGGCATCCAGTCTCTTACTTCACATCTTTCCCAATATATCGATCATCAATTACAACCACATGTTACTCAGTTACCTTCATATTTGAGGGATACTACCCACATACTGCAGACCTTACAAGACATTCAATGGCAACCTCATTATTATTTTGTCACAGCTAATGTTACATCGCTATATACAATCATAGATCACGAACAAGGGTGTGAGGCTATCCTCAAAACACTATATAATGATTCATCCATTTCTACAGCATTAAAATCATATTTAATTTCTGGGATTAAATTTATTCTTTCTCACAACTTTTTTTATTTCAATAAATCTTATTATTTACAGGTGTGTGGCACCGCCATGGGCCCCAGATTTGCACCTAGTTATGCTAATTTATTTATGGGCAGCTGGGAACAACAGCATATCTGGTCCAGCTGCCCCCATGGTGCAAATCTGGTGCTCTGGCGGCGCTACATAGATGATATTATTTTTATTTGGTCAGGCACTTTATCACAGTTAGAACAATTTCAATTATATATGAATGATAACATTTAAAACCTTAAGTTTACATTCACTTCCAGTACCACATCTATTGAATTTTTAGATTTAGTTATTTCTATTAAAGACAACTGTATACACACCAGCACATTTTTTTAAACCGTTCAAGCAAATAATTATTTACATGCACACAGGCATCACAATCCATCATGGGTTACCAATATACCAAAAGGACAATTCATTAGATTAAAGAGAAATAGCTCTAACTTGGAGACATTTAATGTCCAAGCTAGAGATCTTAAACATAAATTAATTGACAGGAAATATTCACCCAACATGTTAGAACAAACAATAACAGAGGTTGCAGCGATGGGCAGATCCAGTCTTTTGAAATACAAAAAGAGAAAAACTGACATATTGTCAAATTTGGCTTTCATAACTCAATATAATCAAATGGCACCAAATATATGGAAAATCATCAAAAAATATTGGCCTATTCTTAAAAAAGACAAGAACTGATGGGTATATTGCCAGATCATCCGAAAATTATATTCACCAGAGCACCCAATATAGGACAAAAGCTGGCAACCAAGCTGTCCATCGCTGCTACCTCCTTGTCATATTACTACTATGTGCAAGGGATATTTCCCTTGTAATAGATGTATAGCTTGCAAATACAGCTTAAAAAAATCATCATTTGTATCTATTAACACATCAAAAATGTATAAAATTAAACAACACATCACCTGCAATAGTTCACATTTAATTTATCTCCTTGAATGTCCATGTGGTCTGCAGATCTGTTAAGAGACGTCTATATGAACACATATACAATATAAAAAAGGGTTTAACTACACATAATGTATCGAATAATTTTCTTCAAGTGCATGGACAGGATCCCAAGGGACTAAAATGTATAGCTATTGAAGTCATCACACCAAATTGGAGAGGAGGCAATGTTGTAAGCCTACTGGGGAGGAGAGAATCCTTTTGGATTTATGAACTTTGTACTCTATCCCCACTAGGCCTCAACATTGATTTCGATTTAAAAGCATTTTTGGTTAACTAGTATAATCTTGTTTGTCCATATTTAGAATTTCTACAAGTTGATACATTTTGTTTTAATTAGTTCCATATGTATCATGTATTTCTAAGCTTGCATTCAGCATGGGTTATGTGCTGAATCAAATGTTTAACATGTAGCTGTCACACTTAAATGACACAATATATGTTATTTGGACATATATATGTGTCCTATTTATATGTTTAACATGTGATTATAGTCAGTATCCTAGGAAGAGTGGCTGACACACATACACTGGCGACACACTTTATTCGAGCTTGGCTAGTCCCACGAATTCGGGTATACCCGGGTGTATTGAGGTTTGTGACTGTTTTCTGCCCGAGTGCATTGAGGTATTTTCCAGGCAGGGATTGAAGCATTTTATTCCCGCTGGCTGCAATACTGCACAGTATATATATATATACTGCATTACAATTCATGAATTTATGCCATCTGGTAGACACGCGAAGCATTGCAGCCTATTAAATACTAATCATTATCATTTAACAGATCAGCCGCCCATCAGCCAGGCATGAACCCAGGCTGGGAAGGCAAACGCAACGGGGCTTGTAAGAGGTGAGAAGCGGCGCATTCCAGGTATCTGCCAGGTACATACTGGGTATTTGCTCGAATAAAGTGTGTCGGTGCAGTATATGACTCCACAACTATATAATCACACTATTTATTTTAATATATACACAATTATCCAATTGTTTATTATTGTTTTCACACCAAAGTTATTCAACACACTTTATACATGTATATTATACATTCATTTAGCACATTATCTATACAGGCATACCCCGCATTAACGTACACAATGGGACCGGAGCATGTATGTAAAGCGAAAATGTACTTAAAGTGAAGCACTACCTTTTTCCCACTTATCGATGCATGTACAGTACTGCAATAGTTATATACGTGCATAACTGATGTAAATAACGCATTTGTAACAGGCTCTATAGTCTCCCCGCTTGCGCACAGCTTCGGTACAGGTAGGGAGCCGGTATTGCTGTTCAGGACGTGCTGACAGGCGCATGCGTGAGCTGCCGTTTGCCTATTGAGCGAGATGTACTTACTCGCGAGTGTACTTAAAGTGAGTGTCCTTAAACCGGGGTATGCCTGTATACCTTTTGAGCACATTTAGATTACACTGAAATTTTATCTATTAGGAATTCCTTTATCACAGTATGTTTTATTTTGTTATTGCTGTCTTATGATAAGTTATTATATTTTCGTTTTATGTATAAAGATTGTTATTTTTATATGTATGTATTGTATGTCAGCTGAGTTTGCTTTAAATCACTATCTGTTGCGCTTTAGCTGGACATTTCTACCCGCGAATGCGCATGTACAGAACTTTACAGGTGAAATTAATCAATTTTAATCAACCTCCTATATAATGGACATCTTGGGACAGACTTATTATAACCCTGATGAAGGAAGCAGCGCTTCTGAAACGCGTAGGGTGGTCACGTTGACTTTACTGTCTGAATATTCAGTTTATCCCCACTTCCACAGACTGCTGTGTTGAATCAGCTTATGCAAGCTGACTAATAATATCCAGTCCCTGGTGAATCTGCTGCCGTCATTCTTTAACTGCTGCACACTTTCCCCAGTGCATTGAGAGAGAGAGAGGCGATCCGCCCACACACCAGCTGGTGTGTGTAACTCTTTACCACCGGAGGACAACGTGTTCAGTTGCAGCCAGCCACAGAGGAGAGGGGATATTCTCAGATTTATCCACTGCTTACCCTTATCATCCATCTGGTGAGTGGGCATTTCTATCTTTGCAGCAGTTTGTCAGTCTGACCTACCAATTGTTTATATATTATTTTATTATTTTTCATATGTCCTATGTATGTTTTTATTAAATGTTTATATATGTAATTCTCACCTGTTGATTATCTCAGCTGTTTTCATTTGTGTTGTATGTTTTTGTTTTTGTTTGTCACTATATCTAACAGTATTATGCTATGCACTTGTCAGGAATTGGCGTTCTCCACGCTCCCCACACAGAGCACCCCCTTCCCGCAGGGAGCCCCTGGACACACAAAACAAACCTGCCTTACCGGCCTCCACGGCTCCTCACCCCTGCCGCCGCCGCGGGATCATTCCCCTCAGCGATTCCTCTGCCCAGCGCCGGGCGTGCCCACGCCCTCCTGCACACAACACTGCACGCACACCTGCACCATCCACTGGCTCGGTTCACGCGTATACACGAGTTACGGAGCACGCTCAGTCTGCACACTCTTCTTCCCGTCCCCCGGACCTCAGGCTCCACCCCCGCACACTGCACGGGCATACTCAGGTTACCAACAAGACTCACCTGTCCTGTTATGCCTACACCAATCTGCAGTGTCTCCCTGTAGCTCTTCCTGTCCCGCCTCCGTTCCTAATTGGACCTTCCTGCTTTATCTAGCTCCTCTCTGCTCTCAGTCTTTGCTCGACATAGTCTCTGTATGGAAGTACTTCAGGATTCTCTCAGTGTTTTCACAGGTTCTGACGCGGCTCGTACGACTACCCCCTCTGGCTCTCGATCTCGGCACTCCTTGGACAACGCTCACTCTGGTAACCCCTTGAACATGGCTTGGACAACGACCTATCTCCACTCTCCACTCCCTGACTTCGGCGAGGCATCCTTCACTCTCTCTCTACAACTGGTACCAGCAAGTATTGTCTACCTTACTACATCTGGACTGGCAACGCTTCATACCACACTCCGGACACGCTTCCTTTGCTGCGGGTGCGTGTATTACCACTTCCCCCTTCAGCTCAGGGGACGGGTCTGGTCTGCGGGCAGCACCGGCGTAACATTATGTCGAGCCCACAAGACGCAGACCAGACCAAACTTCAACAGTTTCTCTCCAATCTGCTTCAGCAAAACCAGGCCATGGCGGATCAAATTGTGGCACTTACACATCAGGTCGCAGTACTCTCAGACAGGGTACCGACCGCGACCCCGCCAGATGTAAGCCCCCACTCCGCAAGCGCAGTTAGCAGCTCAGATGTAAGGGTTCCTCCCCCCAAGCCTTATGCAGGTGAACCGCAAGATTGTAGGGGTTTCCTAAACCAGTGTGAGGTGCAGTTTGAAATGGCCCCCCATCTCTACAATACTGATCGCAAGAAGGTAGCCTACATTTATAACCTCCTCACTGGCAGCGCCCTGGCTTGGGCTTCCCCGGTTTGGGAGCGACGTTCTGACCTTACACAAGATTACCCGGCATTTAAAGCCGAGTTTCAACGAGTATTCGATTCTCCCGCTCGTCGGGAGATGGCATCTGTTTCTCTCCTCCAGATCACTCAGGGACGGCGAATGGTGACACAGTATGCTGTGGAATTCCGGACTCTAGCAGCCGAGACTAACTGGGGACAAGAGGCTCTCGTCTCCGTATTCTGGCAAGGCCTGGCAGATCCCATCAAGGACGAACTCTCTCGCCAATCCAGGCCGGATCAATTGGAGGTCCTCATTGATTTGGCTGTCCGAGTGGATCAACGTATCCAGGTACGCCGCTCTGAGCATCTTCGCGTTCGCTTCCATAACTTTCCAGTTCCATTCTCAAGTACTCCCAGCAACACTCCTGCTCCCCCAAGTGCTACCATACCTCTTTGTCCTGCACTGGAGTTGCCAGAGCCAATGCAATTGGGGGTACAACGCATCCGCACACCGATACGGCAGTTCCACCACGCCGGGGGATTGTGTTTCTACTGCGGATCCATGGAACATCTGGTTCGGGAGTGTCCACTGTGTCTGGGAAACGGGAACACCCAGTGAGTACAGAGGGGCTCTGTCTGGGTGTAATGTCTCCACGTCCCCTTTCTTTTTTTTTTTTTAACTCAGATTTTTATTGCAATGTAACAGCAAAAAATACATTATCGAATATTTTTTTTTTTTTGTCTTGTATGAAAACAATATTTTAATAACTGAGAGAATAGCAGTGAGATCTTTCTAAAAAGGACAAACAGACACTCATAATAAAACTTAAAGGGGGAGACAATAGCCACTCACAATAAAAAAAACGTCCCCTTTCTAAAGGTGAACTCCCTAAGAAACTTACATTTCCAGTCTCCCTTTCAGGCGATAAGTTCAAGACTTCTACCGCCGCTTTCATTGACTCAGGAGCTGGAGGAAACTTCGTGGATATTGAATTCGCCAGGTTAAACCGCATAGCACTCGTGAGAAAGAAGGTTCCCATCGCACTCGTCGGTATCGATGGACGTCCTCTTACCCCGGTCCACATCTCCTTAGAGACGGCTCCCTTGCTTCTGTCCTAACATCTGCACAAGGAGATCTTAGTTCTTGATGCCATTCACGCTCCTGGGATACCCATCACCCTTGGTCTTCCTTGGCTACAGCTTAACAATCCTCTCATTGACTGGACTTCCTCTGCTCCCATTTCCTGGAGGCCGAGGTCAGACGAGACTCATCAACTGCTGGCCAATACCTCTGTTCCCGAAGTTATTCTACCTTCCGTTTACCATCAATTCCGGGACGTTTTCAATAAGGTACAGTCAGACCTCTTGCCGCCACACAGGACTTACGATTGTCCGATCGATCTAGTTCCAGGTTACTCCCTACCCAAGTCCAAGACCTACCCCTTGTCGTTACCAGAATCTCACGCTATGGATGAATATATCCAGGAGAATCTCAAGAAAGGCTTTATTCGTCACTCCAATTCCCCAGCAGGGGCTGGGTTTTTCTTCGTAAAGAAAAAGGACGGGTCGTTGAGGCCTTGCATCGACTACAGGGGTTTAAACCAGATCACTATTATAAATCGTTATCCCCTTCCCCTTATTACCGAACTGTTCGATAAATTACAGGGGGCCAAGATTTTTTCCAAGTTGGATCTACGTGGTGCCTATAACCTGGTGCGCATCAGGAAGGGGGATGAATGGAAGACAGCCTTCAACACGTGTAGTGGACACTACGAATATCTGGTAATGCCTTTCGGCTTATGTAATGCTCCCGCTGTCTTCCAGGATTTCATCAACGACGTCTTTCGTAAGGTACTCAATATTTTTGTTTTTGTATACTTGGATGATATCCTGATTTTTTACAAAGATCTCCAGGACCATATACGCCACACCTCCTATGTCCTTTCCCGTCTCCGTGAACACCATGTGTACGCCAAACTGGAGAAGTGCACCTTTCATCAGACCTCTACTCCGTTCCTGGGGTACATCATTTCCGATGAGGGGTTTATGATGGACTCCGGTAAACTTCAAGCAGTCACTGAATGGCCAAGACCCAACTCTCTCAAGGCCATACAACGTTTTTTAGGGTTCGCGAATTATTATCGTAAGTTTATACAGAGTTTTTCCACCATTGTGGCACCCCTTACTGCGCTCACCAAAAAAGGAGCTGATCCTTCTGCTTGGTCATCCGAGGCCATCTCCACCTTCGAGACACTCAAGGAAGCTTTTATATCCCCACCTATTCTCCGTCATCCCAACATTGAACTTCCCTTCGTCCTGGAAGTCGACGCTTCTGATTGCGGCGCTGGTGCCGTTCTTTCTTAGAGACCCACGCCCCAAGATAAGTTACATCCCTGTGCATATTTTTCCTAGAAATTCTCGTCTGTCGAGGGGAACTATGACGTGGGTAACAGGGAACTTCTGGCCATGATGATGGCTCTTCAAGAGTGGAGACACCTGCTGGAGGGGTCGAAAGAGCCGTTTACTATTCTCACGGACCACAAGAACCTTCTTTACATAGAGAATGCTCGACGCCTTGGTCCACGACAGGCACGTTGGGCTCTTTTTTTTTCTCAATTCGATTTTCACTTTTCCTATATCCCCGGGACCAAGAATGTAAAGGCAGACGCACTCTCCCGTATACATTCTTCTGAAGAGAGGCCAGAGGAATCTTTGGAGACTATCCTTCCACATGAGAGGATTCTCGCCACGTCTTCTTTCAAGAATCTTGACAAGATTTTGCACTCCCAGAGACGCATTCCCAAGGACTTGGTCGTTCCCGACAACAAACACTTTGTACCTTCCAAATTTGTTCCAGAGGTCCTGTCTTGGGGTCACTCCTCTAAATCTGCAGGTCATCCAGGTTTTAAGAAGACTACTGATCTCATTCGTCGGAATTTCTGGTGGCCAAGGATGTCTCAAGATATTCTGGAGTTTACCAGCGCATGCCCCACGTGCGCTCAAAGCAAGACTCTCTGTCAAAAGCCTCAGGGTTTTCTATTACACCTTCCAGTTCCCGACTGCCCCTGGTCCCACATTTCGATGGAGTTCATCGTGGTGTTGCCAAGGTCCAGAGGAATGAACACTATCTTGGTGGTCGTGGACAGGTTCTCGAAGATGTCCCATTTCATTCCACTTAAAGGATTACCCACCTCCCCCGCCCTTGCTGATATCTTTAAGGAGCAGATTTTCCGGATTCATGGGATCCCTTCGTCCATTGTTTCTGACAGAGGTTCTCAGTTCGTATCCAAATTTTGGAGAGCTTTCACGAAGAGATTGGGCATCTCTTCTTCTTTCTCTTCCGCCTATCATCCTCAGTCCAATGGACAAACGGAGAGAATAAATCAATCCCTGGAGAAGTACCTGAGATGTTTCATATCCGATTTCCAGGATGATTGGGCTCAACTCCTCTCTTGGGCAGAGTATGGCGTCAATTCTGCCAAAAACGAGTCCACCCGGGAGTCGCCCTTCTTTATAAATTATGGGTTCCATCCTCCCTGTCTTCCCATCCCCAACATCCCTTCTGGAGTACCAGCCGTAGATGAACGCATTTCTTCCCTCCAAACCACATGGTCCAGGATTCAGTCTACCCTTCTCAACTCCTTCCGCAGATCGAAACTACAGGCCGATCGTTGTCATCGTTCAGCGCCCAGTTACAAACCAGGGGATTTGGTATGGCTCTCCTCTAAGAATATCCACCTCAAGGTACCATCTCCTAAACTGGCACCTAAGTTCCTGGGTCCCTTCCCTATTTGCGAACAAATCAATCCCGTGGCATTCCGTGGCATTCCGGCTCCAACTACCACCAGTATGAAGATTCCCAATGTCTTTCATGTGTCCCTCTTAAAACCATTTATCTCCAGTCACTTCTTTCTGGATCAGACTCGTAAACCGGATCCCATTACTGTACAAAATAACGAGGAATATGAAGTTCACTCTGTTTTGGATTCTCGCCTATCCAGGGGTCAGCTCCAGTTCTTGGTGCAGTGGAAGGGCTTTGGCCCTGAAGAAAGATCCTGGGTACCTTCAAAGGACATTCATGCCCCTTCAGGAAAAGTTTCCAGAGAAGCCATTCTTGGACCCTCCTGAGGCCGTTCCTGAAGAGGGGGGTACTGTCAGGAATCGGCGTTCTCCACGCTCCCCACTCAGAGCACCCCCTTCCCGCAGGGAGCCCCTGGACACACATAACAAACCTGCCTTACCGGCCCCCATGGCTCCTCGCCCCTGCCGCCGTCGCAGGCTCACTCCCCTCGGCGATTCCTCTGCTCAGCGCCGGGCGCACCAATGCCCTCCTGCACGCACACCTGCACCATCCACTGGCTCAGTTCACGCGCGTACACGAGTTACGGAGCATGCTCAGTCTGCACACTCTTCTTCCCGTCCCCCGGACCTCAGGCTCCGCCCCCGCACACTGCACGGGCATACTGCACCGACACACTTTATTCGAGCAAATACCCAGTATGTACCTGGCAGATACCTGGAATGCGCCGCTCCTCACCTCTGACAAGCCCCGTTGCGTTTGCCTTCCCAGCCTGGGTTCATGCCTGGCTGACGGGCGGCTGATCTGTTAAATGATAATGATTAGGATTTAATAGGCTGCAATGCTTCGCGTGTCTACCAGATGGCATAAATTCATGAATTGTAATGCAGTATATATATATATACTGTGCAGTATTGCAGCCAGCAGGAATAAAATGGTTCAATCCCTGCCTAGAAAATAACCCAATGCACTCGGGCAGAAAACAGTCACAAACCTCAATACACCCGGGTATACCCGAATTCGTGGGACTAGCCGAGCTCGAATAAAGTGTGTCGCCAGTGTACTCATGTTACCAACAAGACTCACCTGGCCTGTTATGCCTGTACCAATCTGCAGTGTCTCCCTGTAGCTCTTCCTGTCCCGCCTCCGTTCCTAATTGGACCTTCCTGCTTTATCTAGCTCCTCTCTGCTCTCAGTCTTTGCTCGACATAGTCTCTGTATGGAAGTACTTCAGGATTCTCTCAGTGTTTTCACAGGTTCTGACGCGGCTCGTACGACTACCCCCTCTGGCTCTCGATCTCGGCACTCCTTGGACAATGCTCACTCTGGTAACCCCTTGAACACGGCTTGTATAACGACCTATCTCCACTCTCCACTCCCTGACTTCGGCGAGGCATCCTTCACTCTCTCTCTACAACCGGTACCGGCAAATATTGTCTACCTTACTACACCTGGCCTGGCAATGCTTCATACCACACTCCGGACACGCTCCCTTTGCTGCGGGTGCGTGTATTACCACTTCCCCCTTCAGCTCAGGGGACGGGTCTGGTCTGCGGGCAGCACCGGCGTAACAGCACTGTGTTTTTCTTTTTTTAAGCACTCAGCACTTCACTTGGAGATACTCCGAAAGCTGCACAACCTACAGGCTTGGCTGTTTATATCCTTTTACTTTATTAATTTATGTGTTAGGCGCCTTAGATACATATTCCCTTTCACTCATTAAAGTATAAATACACCATCCATTTTGTTGATTCACTGCACATTGAATACACATCGACTAAACATCGAATATACATTCTTGTGCTTCTATTTCTTTATTCACGCAGCGATGCCTGTTTAAAAGATTTCTAAGGATCTCAGCATGAGAATAAAGGATATGTACACGAGAGGACAACGAATTTCAGATATTCAACGCTGGTTAAGTACTTCTGGCCTCATTGTACCAGCAGCCACCGTGAGCTATCATGCCCACGGTAAGACCAAAAAATTTATGAAGACAACAATGGTAACTACTGTGTAAGTAAAGTATTTTGAATATGTTTTCTTTACTGTGCAGGACTGCAATAGCACTTTAATTGGTTAGATGGCTTATTGTTTTTAACAGAAAGATTTTCCTAGCAATTATTAGATATACTGTACAATTTGTTTTTTGTGTTGCACCTCCTTCCTCAATTATCATAATTACATTCTTACATTCTTATAATCAATTCTATTTCTACAGTATTTTAAAGTGAGTTGCACCTCTTTCCTTAATTATCACTCACTTCATTATTACTCATTATTACTCACGCACTCACAAGCCCCCATTTCAGTGCACAGTTTACTGTTTACTGTAAACAGTATGACACACACACATAAAGTACTGTACCAGTAATATTATATTATAATTATATTATAACTATATTATATATCTATCTATTATTATTATTGTTATCGCTGTATATTTATATAACTATATTATATATCTATCTATTATTATTGTTATCGCTGTATATTTATATAACTATATTACTGTGTATACATATATATATATATATATATATATATATATTATTATTTATATCGCTGTATATTTATATAACTACAGTATACAGTATTATATATATTTAGCCCTACTGTAGGCCTGCGCATAATGATGTACTGTACTTGTGGCCTACTGTAATTTATTGTTGTTTTTCCTTTACACTATAGGGAGACAACTCTTCTGGTTGACAAAATAAGTTAAGAGAATGATGAGAAGAGTGCTTAAGGGTCAAAGACACTCTGCAGAAAAATCACAATATATCCGTATCAGAGACCAGCATGAAGAAGATGAGACGCAGAATTGGATGGAAATATGGACGTGTGAGGATAGTACTGGACAGTACAGGAGGTAAATGTGTGGTTTAAGAAACTGTACTGTACCTATAAAATTATTCCTTGTCATTACAGAGCGTACCCTATGATAAGGGACGTCAAAAAGATAAAGAGAGTGGTCCAGGCACAGGCATGGATCGACAGTGGCAAAACTTTTCAGGATTGCATCTTTAATGATGAGTCTACTGTATCGCTGGAGAGATTTGCCACCTTTGCATTCCACAAAAAAAAATGCTTATCTATGAAGCCGCGTCCAAAACACCCAGTGAAGATGCATGTGTGGGGTACCATCTCAGGGCGTGGACCAGATGCATCGTCATCTTTGATGGTAAAATAATGCACAAAGTCACATGGTGTAGCCTTATGCACTGTACTGTATTCTGTAGTGTGCATTATTTTGAGCACTTTTCTTTTCTTGTTACAGGAATCATGAATAAAGTTTTTTTCAAGAGCAAATAGTACCTAAGATTGTGGAATAAATCACACGTGAATTCCCAGATGATAACCGTTTCTACCAGGACAACGATCCCAAACACACCGCGCCAACATGTGCAAATTCTTGCCTGTGGTATCAACTGGGTGAAGACGTCAGCGGAGTAAGTACGGTAACCGTGTCTCATTTTTTCCCACTGTTTACTGTGTATCTCTTTAACTAATTCTCCTTTTTCCCCCCTCCAATGACAGATCGCCAGACTTCAATCCTATCGAAATGGTCTGGCATCAGCTGAAGGATCATATCCGAAAAGTGGTGAAACCCTCAAAAAAGGATGAGTTGGCGAATGGCAAACTCAGTTTTTGGAACAATGTACTCACCGTCGAACATTATAGAATGGTCGATAAAACAGGTTTTTGGCGGACTGGGAGGAAATGAAAATTTGGTCCACACATCCTTTCAGTGCAAACCTGGTCGCCTGGCACAGATATATAGACAATGTACTGTTTATATGGAAGGGAGAAGAGACTGAACTGGCCCATTTTATTGAGTACATTAACGACAACGATGTAAATATGGAGTTTACATCCGAGCACAGTAAAACTAACATTAACTTTTTAGATTTAACTATTTTTATCGACCATTCTATTATTAAGACCAAAACCTTTTTTAAACCCACCGACGCCAACAATTTTTTATTAACTACGAGCTGCCATCACCCAAAATGGCTACAAAATATACCCTATGGCCAATTGAGGCGTATTAAAAGAAACTGCACAGATGATCACACATTTAAAGATCAAGCACAAATACTCCAAGGGAGATTTCTAGAAAGGGGCTATCAAACAGACCTCATTCAATCAGCAGTAGAAAAAACAAACACATTGTTACGTAGTGATTTATTGAAGACCAAGGCAAAAGTTGAAAACTTTGATTTTAACACTCCATTCATCACAATTTATAATTCAGACGCAACTAAAATCCAACGAATTATCAAAAAACATTGGCATGTGGTACAAACAGACCCGGTTCTGAGAGACCATATCCCAGACGTCCCAAGGGTAATTTTTAGAAAAGCCCCATGCATCAAATCAAAATTAGCCCCAAGTGTTTTTAAAAAAACAGATACAACAAAGACCCCAAGTTGGCTGCCTTCGCCAAACGGCTTTTTTGGGTGTTTTGGCTTCAAGGCATGCAGACAGGTCACTAAAGGGGAGAAAACAGAATTTACATCTAATATCACAAAAGAGGTTTTTAAGATTAAACAAAATTTGACATGCCGCACAGAGTACATTGTGTACCTTTTGTCATGCCCATGTGGTTTACAGTACGTGGGCCGCACCACAAGACCTCTGAGGGTCCGCATGCTGGAACACATGGGCAATATTCGTAAACAGCTTATGACACACAGTGTCTCCAAACATTTTAGTCTAGCACATGGAGGCAACCCCGGGGTCCTAACCTATAAAGGGATTGAGAAAGTGGACGCACATTGGAGAGGGGGTGACAGGTTGCGTAAATTGTGCCAACGGGAAACATTTTGGATCTACAAATTAAAGACGCTAACCCCCAGAGGCTTGAACATTGACATAGACCTGGGGGCTTTTATGTAACCGTAGCACAAAGTCTGTTCACCTCCGCATGTCCAGTCCACATCTCATTGGGCATTTTAAGTTTTCTAAGTTTTTTATGTTAACTTTGCACACAAACAAAGTATAGTTTGACTTACCCACAACGTGGAATTATCTGATTTGGGAATGTATATTGGGTGGGGTGACACCACAGTACCATTCTTAAATGAAGTGTTTTTTATGTTCTGAAGGCTAACACACTGCATTTGATATCTATGTGATATATTCTATATATATATATCTTTTATTATTAATACTAAACTGTTCAGGAATTAAAACGAACTATGATAATAACGCTAGCAATAGGTATTTGCTATTGAAGTTTTTCCCTCCATGTACTCCATTTTTATTCGCTCTCTTTTTATTTTTGAATTAAAATGAATTGTAATTAGAACAATTAAGTGCCATCTAGATTATCTAAAGTATTTTATTGTGAATAGGTAACTAAGTCTTTAACTACACATAACACCATGTAAACAGTCCATATAGGATCTGATTGCAGTATTGTTAATTAAAAGTAAATCGTTCATTGAGTACACCTTTTTAATCCCTTTTTAATTTTCATGACGGGTGTATCTAACCACCCGTCCACATATTGCAGGAACAGTAGTTGATGTGTACACCACTCGTCACCATTTTGCACTCACAAACGGACTATGGTATGTACAACATCAAGGACTATCTGTGCATCACTAACGCGCAGGCGCAAGACTTTGTCCCCACTTCACGCAACCAGCAACGAGGGCGCAACAGAAAGACGTCATACCGAGCGCCACACGCTGGATGCGCACGCATCCCTAAAGATGGCGGCACCGCGCTACGCAGCAGGAGGAAGATTTAATTGACATTTACATTAGACAGGCGGGGTCTATTTAAGGAGACTAAAACCCAACCTCTCTACTTTACACGAGCCTGAGGAAGCCCTGTTCAGGGCGAAACGCGTAGCTCTTCTTCTTTGAACCACAGCCTGCAGCAATCTGAGAGGAACCGGAGGTGCTGTGTAATCTCTCGATCCGGACGCGGACTACAGAGACTTTCATCCACTAACCACCATTTGTTTCCCCTGGCTGCCAGTTTTTTCCTATCCTCCCAGAAGCAGTAGATGCTCCTCGGTTTTAATTTAATTTATTTTTTATCTGTTTTTACATATTTACTTGTCATTAGTGTATGCTAGTTTGTTCCAATAAAATTTAACCACCCCTGTGTTTAGTGTCCTATTAGTCCTTTGCTATCTGGATCTAGGGGTTTTTTCAATCACTTTTTGGAGTTCCCAAGATACCATTATCAGTGTGTACTCACACTGGCCCGTGTGAGTATTTTGATTTATTGATATACCTTCCCCATATTTTCCCTTTGTCATTGTCCCACACGGGACCTTTGACCTGAAGACCTGTGATCCGCACAGGTGCTTGCAAGATACTGTTATAAGTTACCACTCACATTAGGCCGTGTGAGTGAATAATTATTATAATTATTATATTATTATATTCCTATACACCTGATGACACTGTCTCATTGCCCCCCTTCACATTGAAATCGACTTTGTGTGTATATGTGTCTAATTACTTTCTTATCTATGTTTACACCCGTATGAGAGGAGAATCAATGTGAAGATTCATTCAACGACAAACATCAAGATTACAGCAAGAAGAAGAGACAGAAAAAGAAGACCATAAAGAAAGAAGAAGGATCATCCAGAAGAAAGACAAGACTGCAAAAGAAACCTTGATGGGATACAACTTACACAAGGCCGTGTAAGTTTTCCTTTTATTGACTCATTTCGCATCCATAGACTTGTTTCACCCACATAAGTCTTAACCCTTCTCTAGGGAGTACAAACCTCGCTCTGAGGACACTTCAAGGGTGTCAGAACCCCACTGAACATCATAGAGAGATAATACAATCACACTCCACCATTCCTTACGCTGTGCTCCCCCATCCCTTCTCACACCCCCTGGTGGAAATTGGGACTCAAGAGGGACAAAGGAGTCATTGTCTCAGGATCGGTGGAGGCCCTGTCTGACACCTCATCGATGGACACACCCTCAAGGTCTGACCAGAAGATCACAGATTCAGCGGTGGATGGCTCCTCTCATAACGAGCAGGGCAACAAGGGTGTGGTGGGCCTTGTTCAGTTGGTCCTGTCCAGGCACCGACTCGCCTCTTCTAAGGCCTGGATTGTAGCTGGGATGAGTGAGATGGCAGAAGGGGACTCACATGATCGCACACCTTTACAGTGTGGATTCAGGTACGTCCGTTGGTAAAACTTCTCCCACAGGGCTGGAGAGACTGCTAACCTCAGGTCCCCGCAAACCCACCCCATAGTCCATACTTAGAGACCTGCAGACCCACATCGGAGGTCAGGGCCGACCAGGTGCTGGAGCATGATCCAGAAATCAGGTCAAGGGGCCTCAGATGACTGTCCAGCCATTTCCACTAGTCGTTGGAGGAACCCGGTGATATTGGGAAATCTCCTGGTGTTTGGTTGGGTCTTGGGCATCTCCACTCCAGGGCCCTGGAAGAGGAGGCACGGTGCGGTACATTCTGAGCACCGGGAAGCGAATCCCAGTGCAGGTCCTACCCGCTCACATGATGGGCAGACCAACTGTAGCGAGTTCTCCCCATCGTGGGGTAGTAGTAGCAATCCTTCGGAGAGAACAAAGTGAGTACCCTTTTCTTCTTCCATCGTAGAAGTTGGTTGGGGAGGGAGCAAGTAGGGGTACGTCTATGCAGTAGTACTACCACGTGCATCTGTGGCTTGGGGCTCTATGCAGTAAGCGCCGAAAAAGTGCTCTCGCCAAGTGTTCCCTATCGGCATGATTTTGGCGATTTGCCCGCTCAGTATTCAGGAAGGGGCGAATCCCTGGCGAATCACTGCGAAAGCAAAACGCCGATGAGCCGGTAATAAAAAAGGCCTGGCTCCCGATAACCTGGCGATATGCCGTTTCGGCCGATATGTGTCTGCAGCAGAGAGAGATCCGCCACTCTCTCTGCGCAAACATCAGCAAAATAAAAATATATAAAAACAATTTTTACTCATAGTGTACATGTGCAGGGGTTCTCCGGAGGTGAACCGCATTGGTTTCAGGTCCGGGGACCCCATGCTTCCCGAGATACAGGCCCCTTTATGAGGTGCCGGTAGAGAGCGGAAGAAGATACAAGAAAGAAGACTACAGACGAAGATGGATTACAAATCGAAGACCTCTGGATTGTTATGGTTTATTATTTTATGGTTTATTATTTTAAGGGTTCCTGTGCGTGGATTGGTTCCAGAGTATGTATGTATGTATGTCTAGATTGATATATACATACAGAGTAAGAAATGATTTTGTTTTAAAAGCTTGTTTTGCAATATTTTAAATGATGTTTGCTATACTGGTGTGCATAAATGTGTGTGTAATGTATTCTCGCTCTCTCTCTCGCTCTCTCTCTCTCTCTCTCTCTCTCTCTCTCTCTCTCTCTCTCTCTCTCTCTCTCTCTCTCTCTCTCATAATAGGTCCTGCTTGATCTACTCCAAGCACTGCCCACTCTTTACTGGTACTTAAAGTGATAGCAGGGCCAGAGAATCAGTAGTCAAAGTAGTTGGCTACATGGAACATGACTTTTGTTGCTAAATTTCCCTGCTTGAAGTTTCACATGTTGACCAGTCTGATGAAATCCTTGCTCTAATGATTCTACTGCTCTCACAAAAAAAAAGGGAAAATATTGACATCAATTAATTTCTTCATTATTAATTTTAATACTAGGTATGTGCTAACAATATTAAGAGATGTCTGTTGTAAATATATTAACTTTGAAGGAGGCCTACATCACAATCATTAATTTGACTGTGCTTCAAACGTAACCCAGTACAATTCCAAATATTAATATTTCAAAGTTAGGATATGTTAAATGTGAAGTAGCTATTTATTCAGCTTAATAATGAAGTGTTTAAATATATTAATTTATGCAAAACATGAGCATTGGATACATTCAGCTGCTGAAGTTGAAATTGTAAGTAACGTTTTAAAAGTAATGGTGTGTTATGGTCAAAAAGAATTACTCTGCTGCCATCTAGTGGTATTTATTTAATATATGTACATTACCAAATAATACTTGATAAGTATGGACAGGATGGATCTGTTTGGGTGAGTTAAAGCAGGGGTGTTCAATCTGGGGGGGGGAGGTGCGAGATCTTTCAGTGGGGGCGCAGCAGTTGCAGAGGCACCACTTTCTTCCCCAAGGCATTTAAATTAAATGCTGGGGGATCATGTGAGGCCTCTGTAACTTCTCTTACCTTGTCCCCGGCGACGTGTTGCCATGGCAACGTGACATCACGTGACTGTAACGGTGAAGGGGTTAACCAGGCTCACTAATAGAGGTTCAGCCCACTTGATTACACCTGATCCGTGTGTTGAGGTTCTAGGGTGTCAGTCCTTGACTGTGTGCAAATTATGTGACATTAAAGATTTATTTGTGTTTTGACTTTCCTGTGATGCTGGGACCGGGAGATTTCTAGGCTGTAAGTTTCAGGGTGGGTTTGTCTGAGAAAGTATTTACAGAATGTGTTTATGTATCGGGGTTCCAGAGTTATGGGATACCCCAGGAGTTGGATCCGGGAATCGAGTGAGATTCTTGGATGCAGCCAAGCTCATTGCTCCAGGCTACAGCAGACCACAAGGGACAAAAGGGTACTTTCCTGATCCCAGAACCCACAAAACCACAAATAGGCCCCAAATGAGAAAGTAGAAACCCTCCACTATTTCTGATAGCAACAATTGGTAAGTCTAAATGAATAAGTAATGACAAATATTTACTCCACTAATCTAAATGTTCAATACTAGACAGAGATAAACATAGTGAGATAAATGCAAAATCTAAACATAAAGATCATAAACAGGATGCAGCACTAGGCGTTCAAAAGTCATAAGAGGTAGGTAGAATAAATCAAACCACAAGGTTCTCTGCACAATAATCAGAACGCGCCTGCTCCTCACTCAGAAGGGTGCCTGCAATCATCTGCACAGTCAGGAAGTGTTTTAAAGCCCTGATGACATCATCCTCAGTGGGCTGGCTCTGAGATAAGGTAATTACATCCAGCTGACACCCTCTGCATAAGTGTAAACAGGAACAGTTGCCATGGAGAGTCCCCATGACGTGTGGCGATCAATGTAAGCCTCATGCGCAGTGGTACTCCATGGTGTACTTGTGTGTCAATGCACAGCAGCAGGCAGCAGATCACCAGCAATCACACTGGGACCCAGGATTCGTCCAGAGTTGGATATAGGTGTACAGCAGTATGCAGCAGGTTACCAGCACTGATATAGAGACGCAGGATATGTCCAGAAGGTGGATACATATACAAATCAGGTGTCAGAGACTCATCATTGTAGTATCAAGCCTCCACAGAACAAGAATAATAAAAAATATACCACAGTAAATGCAGAGTAATCCATAAGTGTAATTGAATAAAGAATATATGTGAAAATAAAAGGATTTATAATAAAGAAAGTGTATTTACAGAGATGGTTAAAAAAATATTTTTGATGGTTAAATAAAGGGGGGGGGGGGGTGTTGTGTGCACAATATAGTAAGCATCAATAGTGATCTTCTAAAGAGATAACTGTTCCACCAAGTGGGTGAAGAGGACCCAAGGAACTCTATAATACAGGGGGCCAAGCTAGTGGTGGGGGGTACCTACCAATGGCGAAGGACAGATCAACCCGCACAGACAACCGCAAGCAGGGACCATTCACCATATTCACATACCTCCATAGGTCCCCGTAGACCTAAGGTACCAACCCTGTATATAAAAAAATAAAACATGGGCCTACATTTCAATCAATCCCCCCTCCCTGCCCAAACACATACAGTACAGTTTAAGGGCAAAATAACTATTATCCAGATATGGATAATAGATTATTTTCCCATTATTAAACACAACATTAGCCAACATAAATAAAGTAAATAAATACAGTTCTACTTACTACAGCAAAATTCTGTCCGTCCTCCTCACGATACAGCAGGTCCTGTCCTTTGTTGGCAGAAAGCATACATACATAATAAATACATTCTAATGGCCCCTAACCCCTTAATCACCTTAGCGGTTAATAACCACTATAGTAATTAAGGAGTTAACCCACCCTGTCCCGCTACCCACCTGGGAGGCCTAAGCACCCACCCCAGACCAACTATACCCACCCTATACCCATTGAGTAGTATAGTGGTACATCATACCCATATAATAATATGGGCATGATACAGTAAGCCTCTACAGCACTCAATGGGCACCCTAATCAAAATACATTAATGCACAAAACACCCAATAATAAAACATAACAAAACTCCAAAAACAACAATTCACTGAATAAAACCAGAAGCCAGCTAACCCAATTAATACAAGCAATAACCAGATCAACAATGAATTAATTAAAACATTAACCAATCAAAGCACTAGATTAATAAAACAACTCAGAATTATTTCAAACAGTAACCAATCAAACCAATTAATTACTAAAACAACTCGAAATTAATTGTAACAGTAACCAATCAAAACAATTAATGAATACAGCAATTAATTAATAGAAACACTAACCTACCAAGAAATGTATTATTTAAAAATATCTGAAACACAACCATAAAACGCATTAGTCAACACAAGACATTAATTAAAATAAAAAATCAATGGCAAACATTTTATTTAAGTAAAGCAGCAAAATACCAAACAATGTCATCTACATATTAAAGTGACATCGCAAAAATCACCATTCATACAAAGCCAGAAATGCCCCTCAAAAATTGTCCGAATAATGTATTGATCTTAACCCTAAAGTGGTACAGATTAAAACATTATCAGTCAATGTGCCCCCCCCCCCCCAAAAAAAAATACAGATCCAATGTTAAAACCTGTAAAAAAATACATTTACAAACATTCAATATTTAACTTACCATGAGAAGCGCTGGCCCTCCGACTCCCGGGGAAACAGGAAGCTCACGTACCTTGAAGGCCTCAAACAGCATCCGATGCCATCCGCCATGAAGATCCGGATCAGGTACCCAAAACTTTCTTTCTTCTATCTTTAATCAGCTTCTTTTATCTTCATCTGTCACTATTTCTTGATCTTCTTTATCTATCTATCTTCATCTGTCAATCCATAAAACCCCATGGTAGATCCCAACCGATGTTCTCTCGTCATCTTCTTGGACTCAAATGAGGCGTCACGGCCTTTAATAGGGCTTGTGACATCACATTTTGGCTCCAACTGGTTTAACAGCCATCTGAACCATGTGCCAACTTGAATTTTTTATTTTTTTTAATGACGTCACTTAAAGGGAATGATGCCAGCCAATCAGATTGGCTTTGCTTCATTTGCCTTTAAGATGACATCACTAAATCCAACATGGCCGGCGTTCCATGGTATTTCAGCCAATCAGATCGTGGGAACCAATTCCTCAATCTGATTGGTTGTTGTACAGCATGTGACAGAGTCATGGTCAGGTCAAGTATGTGACATCATCCAAAGGGAGTCACATGGTGTACAACAACCAATCAGATTGTGGAATTGGTTCCCACAATCTGATTGGCTGAAATACCATGTGACGCAGGCTTAGTGACATTTTAGGTTACCTAAAACAGAACGAAAGTACGCTGACATACCGCTCTCCTCAATGACCAACTCACTATCAATCTGGGAGGCTACGAGGATAAGGCATTCCCTCATGATAATACATACTATGATGACACCCCTTTGGAATAATCCTGAGTTCGCATTGGCCTACCGGGCAGCAATATTTCAATCTGGAAACAGAAGTTTTGCAATCGGATTAAAGATCTGGAGGGATACAACAGAAAGGTCAAAACATTCAACCACATCAGACAATAAATTCGCCCCATACCCCCCTTTAACATCTTTCAAAAAGCTCTGTCTGGCAGAGACCAATACGAAGGGACTTACATCACAACTATACGGAGAAGTGATCGGTTCTGCTGATCAGGAACAGCAAGTACCATCGTTCAGATCCCAATGGGAATCGGATATACAGTAGGAGAGAACCTAGAGGATGAGGAGTGGAACGCTATATTCTTAGCTACAGCAAAGAGCTCCATATGCACCACTCTCAAGGAGAACGCATATAAAGTCCTTATGAGATGGTACCTTACCCCACTGAAATTATCTAGGTTTGTGCCGGGATCCTCTCCACTGTGCCCTCGTCAGTGCTGTAACAGATCGGGGGACACGTGCCTCTCAGCGGGTCCCCGTCACCTCAGGCCCCACGGCGGCTCCCTGCCCCGGTTCCCCACTCCCTCGGTCTCTCACCTGTTCCTCCCCCACGCCGAGCCATTCCTCCGTGGCGCACGCCGCACTCTCACACACATGACCGGGGCGCACGCATGGCAGCTTTACAGAGAGCGCGCGCACCCTATCGTCTTACCAGCCCTCCCGCGCCTCTGGCTCCGCCCCCATTGGCTGCAGGCGATTAGCTTGGATCACACCCCTATCTCCTTCCTTACTCACCTGGACCTATTCCTGCGCTCACCCAGACAGGCCTCCGCTCCACCCCTTGCTACTATTGGCCCTCCTTCCTTTATAACCCCAGTCTGCCCTCTCCTACGTTGCTCTGCATAGCTTCTCTGTGACTCCTGTGTGCAGTGTCTATGCCAAGCTCTGTTATCTGTTGCAGCTCTTGTTCCTGTCCCTGCCCCTGTTTGGATACCTTTGGATTGATCTCGGCTTTGTTTGACTACGTGTACCTCGCTACCCCTGGACTCTGCTTTGGACCTCACTACGCTGCTTTCTCCTGCCCCTGACCCACGGCTCTTGGATCTGGATCTCCGTCCCTCTGGCACCCCGGACTCAGCAAGTATCACGTTAACCCTTTTTCCACCAGGCCCAGCAACGCACATTACCACACTCCGGCACGCCCTCACTGCTGTGGGTGCGTGTTATACCCTTACCCACCTCAGTACTGGGGACTGGCCAGGTCTGCGGGCATACAGGCGTTACATTATGCAGAGCCCAACAAATGTAGACCCCCCTGAGGTGGGCCAAGGTGTCACTATGGAACACTGTCAATTTTTAAGTGACCAAGTCACCGACGTGGCGCAAAATCTTTCTAACCTCTCAATGTGGGAATCCCCAGCTGCACCGTCACTTCTGGCCCCAGTACTTATGGACAATCCGGAGCCACGTATTCCACCTCTGAACCAGTATGACGGGGACCCCCTTACTTGCCTGGGATTCTTGAACCAGTGCGACGTCCAGTTCGAGAGTCCCCGTCTTGCTTTCCCTCTGGTCGTTCTAAAGTGGCCTATGTCTATGCCCTGCTCACTGGCGACCCTCTCACTTTGGCTTCTCCCCTCTGGGAACACAGATCAGACATAACCCAAGACTACCCCAAATTACGGCGAGAGTCCCAGCAGGTCTTTGACACACCAGCGCGTAGGGAGACTGCCGCTTATTCCTTGTTTCATCTCTCCCAGGGTCGCAGGTCGGCTGCAAGATACGCGGTGGAGTTCCGCAGAGACCCAGTGGAATGATGAGGCTCTCGCCGCGGCATACTGGCAGGGTTTATCCGAGTCCTGCAAGGATGACCTCGCAGCTCATGTTCATCCCTCATCTCTAGAGGATCTCATTGCCCTCAGCATCCGGATGGACCAGCGCACTCAAGAGCGACGCCACGAGCGCCAGCGTTTACTGTCTTCCTTGCCTATGTTTCCTAGGTCTCCTCCCTTGGCTCTTCCTGCATTGGATGCCCCCGAACCGATGCAAATTGGTAGCCAACAGTTTCAGACCACTGAGAGAACACGCCGCCGCGCAGAGGGTCTCTGCTACTACTGCGGCTCCCCGGAACACAAACTACGCCACTGTCGTTTGAAACCGGGAAACGAGAACGCCCAGTAAAGGTAGAAGGGCTTCTACTGGGTACCATTTCTCCTTGCCCCTCTTCCCCCAAAGAGCTACCAAAGAGAATCCTACTCCCCATAACTCTTGTGGGTCCTAATGTTAAGGTAGAGGTTGAAGCCTTCATCGACTCCGGGTCTGGTGGTAACTTTTTGGATCATGACTATGCCTGCAACAACCAAATCCCATTAGTCAAAAAAAAGTCACCCATCGGATTGGAAGTTATCGACGGTCGACCGCTCCAACCAGTCTTCATTATTTAGGAATCTATTCCTCTCACCCTGACCACCGCGGATTGTCATACTGAAGTCATCATCTTCGATGTTTTCCAATCTCCTACTTTCCAGGTTATTCTGGGATTGCCGTGGCTTCAGCTTCACAACCCGCGTGTTGATTGGACCAACGAACTACCGATCCAGTGGGCTTCTACCTTGGAGAAGACGGTCACTCCTCCTGTTACTGTGCTCGCTGATCTCGACACCACTTCTTCTTCTCTCTCAACCCTGCCGGAGGTATACCATGACTTTTTAGATGTCTTTAACAAAACTCAGGCTGAGGTTCTACCACCTCATCATTCATACAACTGCCCCATCAAATTAATTACTGGAACCACACTCCCCAAGTCTAAGTCTATCCCTTATCTGTGCCCGAGACCGAGGCTATGGCGACCTACATCTAGGAGAATCTTAAGAAATGGTTTATTCGGAACTCCACCTCCCCCACCGGGGCAGGTTTCTTCTTCGTGAAAAAGAAGGATGGCTCTTTAAGACTCTGTATCGACTTTCGTGGGTTTAACAAGATTACAGTTAAAAACCGGTACCCTCTTCCTCTAATTTCGGAACTTTTTGACCGGCTCCAAGGAGCCTCTATATTTTCCAAGCTCGACCTGAGAGGAGCCTACAATCTTATCCGAATACGAGACGGTGACGAATGGAAAACTGCATTTAACACGCGTTTGGGTCATTACGAATACCTAGTGATGCCGTTCGGCCTCTGCAGTGCCCCTGCCGTCTTCCAAGAATTTATGAATGATATCTTCCGGGACATTCTGGGAATTTTCGTCATCGTATACTTAGACGATATCCTCATTTTCTCCAAGAATTTGGAGGTGCACATTCGTCACACCAAAGTGATTCTCTCTCACCTTCGTGCTAATAGCCTCTACGCGAAAATGGAGAAATGTCTCTTCCACCAATCTTCCACAGCCTTCCTTGGCTATATAATCTCCGATAAAGGTTTCACCATGGATCCTGAGAAATTGAAGTCTGTCCTGGATTGGCCATTGCCGAATTCCTTAAAAGCCGTTCAGCGTTTCCTTGGCTTTTCTAACTACTATCAAAAATTCATCCGTAATTTCTCCACTATCGCTCTACCCATTACTGCTCTGACCAAAAAAGGGGCTGATCCGACAGCATGGTCCTCTGAAGCCATCAAAGCCTTCGAGTTCCTCAAAAGAGCTTTCGTCTCCTCTCCCATCCTTCGCCATCCAGATACATCCCTTCCTTTCACCCTGGAGGTAGACGCTTCTGATGTGGGAGCTGGAGCAGTACTCTCACAAAGATCTTCTCCACAAGAAAGACTCTATTCGTGTGGATTCTTTTCCAGGAAATTCTCTTCGGCCAAGAGAAATTATGATGTCGGCAACCGTGAACTTTTGGCTATCAAATTAGCCCAACAACAATGGAGACATCTCCTCGAGGGTACCAAGGAACCAGTAGCTACAGTATTCTCACCGATCACAAAAACTTATTGTATATTGAGGGGTCGTCGTCTGGGATCCCGTCAAGCACGTTGGGCACTGTTTTTCTCTCGTTTCAATTACACGATTTCATATATTCCAGGTACCAAGAATATCAAGGCCGATGCTCTTTCTCGCCAATTCTTTACGGAGGAAGGATCTAACGAATCGTCAGAGACGATTCTCCCCGCAAAGTATATTATTTCTGCCAATAATTTTGCTATCCTGGATGAGATCAATAAAGCTCAGGCTCATATCCCTAGGAGATTTAAGGTGCCAGAAGGACGTCTGTACGCTGCTCCACGTTTTCACCACAAGATCCTATAGTGGGGGCATTCTTCTAGATCTGCTGGTCATCCAGGCTTCAAGAGGACAGTGGATCTTATTAAACGGACCTTTTGGTGGCCTAAAATGAACAAAGTCATTTTTGATTTCACCAGAGCTTGTCCAGTCTGTGTTCAGAGCAAGTCTGCCTGACACAAACCTTCTGGCCTCCTCTTGCCTCTTCCTATTCCGGAACGGCCTTGGAAGCATATCTCCATGGACTTTATTGTGGAACTTCCAAATTCGAAAGGGATGAATACGATCCTTGTGGTAGTGGACAGGTTTTCCAAGCACACACACTTTATACCCCTCAAGGGTCTCCCCAATTCAGCTACCTTGGCTGACATTTTTTCTAAAGAAATTTTCAGGTTACACAGCGTGCCACTTTCCATTGTTTCAGACAGAGGTACTCAATTCATCTCTAAGTTTTGGCGAGTGTTCTCTCAGAGACTTGGCATTTCCCTCCTCTTCTCTTCGGGTTACCACCCGCAGACCAACGGCCAGACGGAAAGAATGAATCAGACCTTGGAGCAGTATCTCAGATGCTTTGTGTCAGAATCTCAAGACAATTGGGTGGATCTATTACCCTGGGCGGAGTTCGCTATTAATTCGCTGAAGAATGAGTACACGCAAGAGTCGCCTTACTTCATTACCTATGGGTTCCATCCCAGCAGTCTTCCCCTCTCCTCCCTCCCCTCTGGTGTTCCTGCAGCAGATACTTACGTCTCCAATCTACAAAACTCTTGGAAAAAGATTCAAAGAGCCTTGCAAGGGTCCGTCCAAAAAAAAAAGACGCAAGCAGATCGGCGACGTCAGGTGGGCCCAGAATACAAACCTGGAGACAAAGTTTGGCTATCTTCAAAAAATATCAAGCTCAAAACTCCTTCCCAGAAGCTGGCTCCTAGATTCTTGGGTCCCTTCAAGGTCATCGAACGGATCAACCCGGTAGCATATCGACTTTCGCTTCCTCCCACCATGAAGATACCCTCTGTGTTTCACGTGTCCCTTCTGAAACCCTTTGTCCAAAATGTACATTTTCCAGACCGTCCTCAGAGACCCAATCCAGTCGTAATACAAGGACAACAGGAATTCAAAGTCCACTCTATTATTGATTCACGTTGGTCCAGTGCAGACTTCAGTTCCTCGTTCATTGGAAGGGTTATGGCCCAGAGGAACGCTCCTTGGTACCTTGTCATCATATCCATGCTCCAACTCTTCTCAAACAATTTCGTCGGAACTTTCCTCACAAACCTTGGGAGGATCGTCCGGAGTCCGATCCTCAAGGGGGGGTACTGTAACAGATTGGGGGACACGCACCTCTCAGCGGGTCCCTGTCACCTCAGGCCCCACGGCGTCACCCTGCCCGGTTCCCCGCTCCCTCGGTCTCTCACTTGTTCCTCCCCACACCAAGCCGTTCCTCCGCGGTGCACGCCGCACTCTCACGCACGAGACCGGGGCGCACGCACGGCAGCCTTACAGAGGGCGCACGCACCCGATCATCTTACCAGCCCTCCCGTGCCTCTGGCTCCGCCCCCCATCGGCTGCAGGTGATTACCTTGGATCACACCCCTATCTCCTTCCCTACTGACCTGGACCTATCCCTGCGCTCACCCAGACAGGCCTCCGCTCCACCCCTTGCTACTATTGGCCCTCCTTCCTTTATAACCCCAGTCTGCCGTCACCTTCGTTGCACTGCATAGCTTCTCTGTGGCTCCTGTGTGCAGTGTCTATGCCAAGCTCTGCTATCTGTTGCAGCTCTTGTTCCTGTCCCTGCCCCTGTTTAGATACCTTTGGATTGATCTCGGCTTTGTTTGACTACGTGTACCTCGCTACCCCTGGACTCTGCTTTGGACCTCACTACGCTGCTTTCTCCTGCCCCTGACCCACGGCTCTTGGATCTGGATCTCCGTCCCTCTGGCACCCTGGACTCAGCAAGTATCACGTTAACCCTTTTTCCACCAGGCCCAGCAACGCACATTACCACACTCCGGGCATGCCCTGACTGCTGTGGGTGTGTGTTATACCCTTACCCACCTCAGTACTGGGGACTGGCCAGGTCTGCGGGCATACAGGCATTACAAGTGCGGAGGATCGGCTGACCTGTTACATATGCTGTGGTCCTGACCGCGGATCTCTCCATTATGGGAGGAAATCAGAAATTGGATCCAGAGGATTTTTGATCTCACAATACCCCCGGACCCTTGGCTGTTCCTTTTGAACAGACCATTGGCGGGCCTTACCAAAGCAAACAACAAACTAATTGCTCATTTTGCAATAGCAACGCGGTGCGCGATCGCAGTATTATGGAAACGGCCTGATATCCCAAACATCCCAAAGATTCGGAATCGCATGTGGTTTATTTGCCAGATGGAAAAGTTGACGAGTTTAGTTAACGACACTGCCACCAATTTTCTAAAAGCCTTGACACCTTGGTTGGCGCAGACAGATATCCCGGGGATTGAAAGGAACACAATCTGGCTATGATAGCTGTAGGTGCGTTCTCCCTGGGCAGTGATAGCTTATCTTACTTCATATAAACGGACCCCGAGACAGCAACTCTGTAGAGTCAACAATACGGGGTTGGATTAGGACTATAGGAGATCGGTCTTGACGGACTCATGCCTCGAGATGAAAGTAATACCACCAACCTCTCCCCCCGCCTTCCCAAGCCATCCCCCCATCTCTACTCTTCCCACCCCCCCTTTTTTTTGTCTCCCCTTATTATTTTTACCATATATTGATTTATTGTTTGATTACTCAGTTCACTGAGAACCATCCGGCTGACTAGGGCCCGAAAAGCCATGTGATCTCACTTTGTTTGCCTCACTTGTTAAAATACTTATCATTTACTGTACATGACAAAATGTATCGTATGTTGTAATTTATGCCTGTAATATCCAATAAAATTTAAGTTACCAAAAAAAAAAAAAAAAGTTGGCACATGGTTTTAACAGCCAATCAGATGACAAAATGTCATGACACAAGCCCTATTTAAGGCCGTGACGCCCCATTTGAGCCCAAGAAGACGACGAGACAACATCGGTTGGGATCTACCATGGGGTTTTATGGATTGACAGATGAAGACAGAAGATTAAGAATATCAAGAAATAGTGACAGATGAAGATAGAAGAAGATGGTTAGAGATAGAAGATTTGGGTACCTGATTCGGATCTTCATGGCGGATGGCATCGGATGCTGTTTGAGGCCTTCAAGGTACGTGAGCTCCCTGTTTCCCCGGGAGTCGGAGGGCCAGTGCTTCTCATGGTAAGTAATACAGCTAAACCCCGTTATAACGCGCCTTGTTATACCGCGATTCGGTTATAACGCGGTTTTCCCGTGGCTCCCGTTTAAAAAAAAAAAAAATATATATATTTTTGCACACTGCACACACTGCACACACTGCACACACTCACTGCACACACACTGCTCATTGCTCACACTGCCACACTGCACACACACTGCACACTGCACACTGCACACTGCACACACACTGCACACTGCACACACACTGCTCATTGCTCACACTGCACACACTGACACACTGCACACACACTGCACACACACTGCACACTGCACACACACTGCTCATTGCTCACACTGCACACACTGCACACACTGCACACACTCACTGCACACACACTGCTCATTGCTCACACTGCCACACTGCACACACACTGCACACTGCACACACACTGCACACTGCACACACACTGCTCATTGCTCACACTGCACACACTGACACACTGCACACACACTGCACACTGCACACACACTGCTCATTGCTCACACTGCACACACTGACACACTGCACACACACTGCACACACACTGCTCATTGCTCACACTGCACACACTGACACACTGCAAACACACTGCACACTGCACACACACTGCTCATTGCTCACACTGCACACACTGACACTGCACACACACTGCACACACACTGCACACACACTGCACACTGCACACACACTGCTCATTGCTCACACTGCTCACACTGACACACACTGCTCACACTGACACACACTGCACAGACACTGCTCATTGCTCACACTGCACACACTGACACACTGCTCATTGCTCACACTGACACACACTGCACACTGCTCACACTGACACACACTGCACACATACTGCTCACACTGACACACAGTGCACAGACACTGCTCATTGCTCACACTGCACACACTGACACACTGCTCATTGCTCACACTGACACACACTACACACTGCTCACACTGACACACACTGCACACACACTGCTCACACTGACACACACTGCACAGACACTGCTCATTGCTCACACTGCACACACTGACACACTGCTCATTGCTCACACTGACACACACTGCACACACACTGCTCACACTGACACACACTGCACACTGCACACACACTGCTCACACTGACACACACTGCACACACTGACACACACTGACACACACTGCACAGACACTGCTCATTGCTCACACTCACTGCACACAGCTCTCACAATACACTCACATGTCAGCAGCCCACCCCCCCTCACATGTCAGCAGCCCACCCCCCCCTCACATGTCAGCAGCCCACCCCCCCCTCACATGTCAGCAGCCCACCCCCTCACATGTCAGCAGCCCACACCCCCCCCCCTCACATGTCAGCAGCCCACCCCCCCCCCCTCACATGTCAGCAGCCCACCCCCCCCTCACATGTCAGCAGCCCACCCCCCCCCCCTCCCTCCCCCTCACATGTCAGCAGCCCACCAGCCCGTTTTTCACATGTCAGCAGCCCACCAGTCCGTTTTTCACATGTCAGCAGCCCACCAGCCCGGTGGAGGTTGGAATAATGACATCACCCGCAGGGGGCGGAGAGCGGACGGCTTGATTGACAAGAAGAGGGCTGTGGGTGGGGCGACTGAATGAGGCCAGGCAGTAAGAGTGCCCAGATGTGGGATGCTTGTTCTGCAGTCATTGGTGCCATATAGGAGGAGGTAAGTGGGCATGGCTTGCATCCTTTACCCCCCTTTGTCTCTATGGCAACTCCTCCTGCCCGGGTGATTTGCAGTGCAGGGTGGGCGGAGGTGAGTCAGAGCCGGGCGTGGTGGACCCGGCCGGGGAGGGGGAGCCTCGCGCTCCGGGACCCTGCCCACCCCTCTCCCAGCCTCTCCTCCCTCTCATCCCCACCCCTCTCCCTCCTTCCCGCCGCTCACCAGGACTCAGTGACCGGAGCTGCAGCTAACCCAAGTCCCGCAGGCTGTGCGAGGTGCTGGTATCTGTCACACCCTCCCTGACCCCGCACAGTGGCTCTGATGCTGGGTGTAGCGGGGATGATGAACAGGTAGGGGACCCTGCATTAAAGCCTGAGAGATGCACTGTTAGCATTGCTATATGGATATGTTAGCAGAAGTCCTTCCCCAGTGCATGGCTGTTTGCAGGTAGCGCTTCCCACACACAAGTGGGTGTGCAGAAAAAAAACAAAGTTTTCTTTGTTTTAGTTTTATTTCAGTTGGTTGCAGGTCTGTGCTTTCTCATGTTTGCCACTTTGCAACTTTTAGGTGAGTGACTCCGGTAGATTAGTGTCTCCTCACCCTGCCCACCCCTTCTCACCATCACACACACACACACACACACACACACACACACACACACACACACACACACACACACACACACACACACACACACACACACACACACACACACACACACACACACACACACACACACACACACACTGTCTCTCTCTCTCACACACGCACACACACGCACACACACACACACGCTGGGAGGACACAGACACGGTGCAAAACCAGGGGGCTGAGAGGGAGGACGGATGAATCGCCGCCATTTTTAAAAATTTATTTATTTATTTATTTATTTAATTAACTTCCTTCCCTCCTCACTCCCGATCAGGAGCGCGGCGGCCATTTTTTTTTAATTAGCGCGACCCCGTTACTAACGCGGTGGACTCGGGGTGGACCCCGAGGACCGCGTTATAACGGGGTTTAGCTGTATATTGAATGTTTGTAAATGTATTTTTTTTACAGGTTTTACATTGAATGTGTTTTTTGAATTTTTTTGGGGGGGCACATTGACTTATATTAATCTGTACCACTTTAGGGTACAGATCAATACATTATTACGACAATATTTTGGGGGCATTTCTGACTTTGTATTGCTGCTGTTTTTTTCAATGTCAGTTTATTATGTGGATGTCATTGTTTGGTATTTTTCTGCTTTATTTAAATAAAATGTTGGCGATTGTTTTTCGTTTTTAATTGATGATGTATTGTGTTGGCTAATGCGTTTAATGGTTGTTTCTGATATTTTTTACATTTATTTCTTTGTAGTTTAATGTTTCAATTAAGTAATTAATCTTGTATTAATTGTTTAGATTGGTTAATGTTACTATTAATTTCGAGTTGGTTTATTAATTAATTGGTTTGATTGGTTACTGTTTGAAATAAATCTTAGTTGTTTTATTCATTAATTGTTTTGATTGGTTAATGGTTTAATTAATTAATTGTTGATCTGGTTATTGCTTGTATTCATTGGATTAGCTGGCTAGTGTTTTTATTTAGTAAATTGTGTTTTTTTGGAGTTTACTAATGTTTTATTATTGTGTGTTTTGAGCATTCATGTACTTTGATTAAAATTACCCATTGGGTGCTATAGAGGCTTATCATGCCCATATTATTATATGGTGTGACAGAGTAACTGACTCAGTAGGCTGGAATGGAGGATATGTGTACCTTCCAGCACTTAACCAGTTAGCTTACTGCATGCACCTGCAGCTGGCAGACTGTGAGCCAGAGCCAGAGCACGACTGTTTTTCCCCAGAGAAGGTGGGGAGACAGGAGTGCTCCCCAGCTACCAGAAGCTGGTTAAAGAAGTTGGTAAAGAGTGAGAGACACTGCTGAGAGAGTCGTGCTGAAGCAGTGTAAAGAAGCTGGTAAAGAGTGAGAGACACTGCTGAGAGAGTCGTGCTGAAGCAGTGTAAAGAAGCTGGTAAAGAGTGAGAGACACTGCTGAGAGAGTCATGCTGAAGCAGTGTAAAGTAGCTGGTAAAGAGTGAGAGACACTGCTGAGAGAGCTGTGCTGAAGCAGTGACGTCTTCGCCACATGGACTAAGATACGCAAAACCCTTTCTATTGTATACAAAGACTGTGCTATTACTCTATTGCCTATGCCAGGGCATGTTTTGGGCTGACAACCTGCTTAGCTGGTGGCTCTGATAGTAAGGGCCTGAAGAAGTATATGGCTCGGCACCTCAAACCCACCTTAGCAAACTTGACACCCTCTACAATTCAATTTGTCATTTTGTTCTCCAATGCAACTACAACACACATCACTGCAAAATGCTCAAAGAACTAGATTGGTCATCACTAGAGTCTAGGCGCAAAGTTCACCTTTCCTGTCTTGCCTTTAAATTCTTCATGGGCAAGCTACCCAGCTACCTGAACAAGCTCCTCACCCCTACCACATGCAGCACTTATCACCTGAGATCAGACTCCAAAAGACTGTTCATGGTCCCAAGGCTCAACAAAGTATCCGGACGTTCCTCCTTCTCTTACCGTACACCCCAAAACTGAAACAACCTACCAGAGACTCTCACATCCACCACCAGTTTAAGTTCTTTCAAATCTAAGACTGTCTCACATTTTAACCTGGTCTGTAACTGTTTCATACGCTCATAATATATATTTTCTTTAACTGTGCACGCAATGTCGTGTATATAATGTATACCCTGTTCATTTATGTAACTGTATTTGTAACCATGTATTATTTGTTTTACTCTGTGCCCAGGACATACTTGAAAACGAGAGGTAACACTCAATGTATTACTTCCTGGTAAAATATTTTATAAATACATAAATAAATAAATAAGTCAGTTAGTTCCCTGACAGGGATTTATAACATATATTATATATATATATTATAACAGGTATTTATTTATGCTTTTGATTTTCTTAAAGGGACGGTGGGCCTGCGAATACGTTACTTAACCCCTATGAATAAACCCCATGTAAATAGAAATACAGTGTTTCCGGCCTTATTTGGGATAAAAACGTGGTGTGGGCATCACAATATAGTGGAGTTTAAGGCGGGCACCATGCAGCGGAAACTGTGGGTTTGAAGATAAATGCGGGGAACTAAAATGGCCGTCCAACTGAAGTGAAAAGCAAGCAAAGTCTGTCTGTGTATGACCAGTTGTGCTACAGCATGCACAGAGAATGTATGAAGTGTGGATGCAATAGCACCCAGAGGTCAGAAGATTGAAAGGTAATTTAACTCAAGCAGAAAACAATTTTAAAGGTAAATTTAACTCAAGCAGAAAACCATTTTTTTTTCTGAAGAAAGAGAAAATTGCTTCTAGCAAGTGCTGTAAGTAAAGCTAATGCCTTTTTCTGAAGCGAGTGAATTGACAGCTAGCAAGTGCTGAGTGTAAAGTTTTCCCCGTCGGGTATGAAAGGTTTGCTGTGTAAAGCTAATGCCTTTTGCTGAAGTGAGTGAATTTGCAGCTAGCAAGTGCTGTGTGTAAAGATAACGCCATAAGCAAAGTGCTGAGTGTCAGAATTTCTCTGCTGGGTTTTTTAAATGGCTGACATGACATGTTTGTTTTGCAATGTATGTAATCATACAAAACAGTGTCCCTTCAGACCATACGATGATGATGACGACGACGACTCATACCAGATTAATTTAGTATGCTGGGCCGGTCATGAAGTAGGTCACATGGAAGATGCCCCCCCCCCAATTTTCAAAGACAAACAGCTGCAAAAGCAAACAAGGCCATGTGAGTTCAAGCAAGATGTGGAAGCTGATACCAGTGAGTGTGTGCCCAGTACTACTGATGTCTCTGGAGCTAATAAAGCAAAAAGAAAGAAGAAGAAAAAGAAAAGTATTTCTCAAGTCTCAGAGGAAGTTCCGAACCACTTGAACCTGCGCTGAGAGGACATGGGTCAGAAAGGTGCCGAGATCTGCTGCAGATCACAGTGATGGGCAGAATTGTCATGGGAATGGTGGCAAAGGAAAAGGAGGAGCAAAGGGATGCTGAATCCTTGATCCAGAATAAAGAGGCCTTAGTTTCTGCACTACAAACTGCACGCCATGATTATGAAGTCCTGTGGGAGCAATTGAATAAGGAGCAAGAAGTGAACGCCGAGTTACAGATGTGGATACTACCAGCTATAAGTGAGCATGTGGCTTTAAAGAAAATAGAGAGTCTCTTAAGGAGTGAGTTGGAGGAGGTGATGACTAGTCTGGAAAAGGCCAACAGCTCAATTGGTACCATGGAGGAAAAGCAGAACAAGTCTGATAAACTGATTGCTAACCTCAAACAGAAATATAAGGAGCCTCTACAAGAGGGCCACGGTCTAAACACAGAGCTGGGTATGTTGAAGGAAACCGATGAGAATGCCCTGAGGGATTTAGAGACTGCAAAGAAAGAGAATGTAAGTCTGTAAATGTAAATTCAGACTTGTCTGACCAGATCAGTGAAAGTGATAAGAAGCTTCACCAAGCAGGAAAAGTGGAGAAGCAATTTATCCAGGAAAAGTTAGAGTTGCAGGAAGCACTGCAGAATGCAGAGAGGGTGCCTCCCTGGAGCAGCACACACAAGCAGCGCACCTACTGCAGAGCCAGCTGCAAGAGCTATGTGCAAGTCTGCAATAGGCCAAGGAGAAGCAGCGAGTTCTACAGGAAGCAAGTGACCAGGCCGCTAACCAAGTATAAGTGCTACAGGAATGGCTGAGTACACAGTATGTCCCCACAGAGCAGCATGAGGGGCTGAAGGCCACACTGCGTGTCACCAGAGCATAGTTGGAGGTGGAGCTTAGATGCCAGGTGACTCTGTATGAGAGGGAGTGGGAGAAGGTTCAGAGACTGGAGAAAGAGCTGGAGAAGCAGAGAGGCAGCTCCATCCGCACGAGTCACTACACCAAGGAGAAAGAGGCCTGGAAAACAGAAGCAGCGGCGATCCTAGTGACAAAAACTGCAGAGCTCCAAAAGATGAAGGAGGCGCTGATGCAAGGCCAGAGCAAGCACCGGGAAGAGGTGAAGGCCCTGAGAGGAGACTTGCAGGAACAAACTGAAGAGCTGCAGAAGCAAATGGCTGTGTGCGAGATACAGCACACCATTCGGGAGTAGGTGTCCGTCAGGTGGCTTGCCTGACATTGCGCTATGAAACCGAGGTGGCCGATATCCACAAGTGGCTGAATCACACGGCCAACCAGAACCAGCTGACAGATGTGGAATCGCGACTCAGCTCCAAAGAAGTTAAGCTGACAGCCACACTGAGTAGGAAAAGAAATAGAGAAGGACAGCTTCAAGACCTGAGGAAGGACTTGGAGTCTGAGAGTATGGGCTGCAAGATGGCAGAGAAACAAAAGCGTGACCGGGCGAGGAGCTCGAGGCTCTGAAGAATGAGTTGGATGCTACATTGAACTCTACTGCTGTTCAGCAGGAGGTTTCTCAGCTGAAGTTGGAGAAAAAGGTATTGGCCCAGCCCAAGCGTCTGTATCCCACAGAAACAAATGCCCGTGAAGATAACGGTACAGTGAGAGCTCAATTGGAAAATAAGATTACAAAGTTTGAACCGCCTAGGCAAGTGAGGTGCTCCAGGAAGCGTGACTACAATACTTTTGCAGTATTACACTCTACTTTCCACAAGTCACGGAATGGGAAGGCCAAGTTGCGATGGAGTAACACAGTTAGAATCCAGTCACACTGCAATGCCCATGGGACCCAACATGGATTCCTTACCATAAGGGCAGCCACTGTTGAAGAGACAGTTGTGAATAGGACAGAAGTGTGTCCGCGATCGTAAGATGAGAAAGGCCCCACAGATTGTCCAGTGACACTCTCAACGGAGTAAGTTAAAGAGTCAAGACAGGCCCAAGCCTACGAGTCTGCCGACTGTAATTGAGAGGCATCATGGGGTGCACTTGGGGTTATTAAGAATCCCGCTCAAGTTGAAGTTCTGAAGATAAATGGTGTGAAACCCAATACTAAAGGCACGCTGATGGAAAAAGGTCCAAAAGCCATCACTGCTAAAGCGGAATCGCTGTCTTCACAAGTAAAGGCCAAACAGTCACTGGCGAGTGAACACAATGAGCTAACTGAGGTCAAGTCTCTTCTGCAGGGTAAGGGAGACTCTGAGCGCAAGAGGAAGAAGACAGAGATGCATCTTCAGGATAGGCAGATCAAACTCACAGAGTGGCATCGAGTCCTGGCAGAGAGAGCTGATAGACGGCAGGATGCTCGGGAACATTTGCAAAAAGGGTCACAACAAAGGCGAAGCTTCAATCCTAGACTCAGGCCAGCACAAGATAAAGAGGTAGCGAAGGACCAGTCTGCAGGCCCAGAAGGCCTGGTAATTGTCCCAAAAGAAAAAAATTTCAGCTGGAAGACTAGGAAAAGACAGAGAGAGAGGACATTTTGGTGTGGTTCCACAGTAATTGGGCATTGGTCGCTCACTCCAGTAGGAATATATGGGGGGAGGATATGTGACAGAGTCATTGACTCAGTAGGCTGGAATGGAAGATATGTGTACCTTCCAGAAACTCAACCAGTTAACCTACTGCATGCACCTGCAGTCTATTTAAGCAGGATTCCTGAGAGACTGCAGGTTCAAAAGACATAGGAAGCTGGCAAACTGTGAGCCAGAGCCAGAGTGCGACTGTTTTCCCAGAGAAGGTGGGGAGACAGGTGTGCTCCCCAGCTACCAGAAGCTGGTTAAAGAAGCTGGTAAAGAGTGAGAGACAATGCTGAGAGAGTTGTGCTGAAGCAGTGTAAAGAAGCTGATAAAGAGTGAGAGACACTGCTGAGAGAGTCGTGCTGAAGCAGTGTAAAGAAGCTGGTAAAGAGTGAGAGACACTGCTGAGAGAGCCGTGCTGAATGTAAGGACCCGCGCTGCGGGGACTTCCGCTCCCTTACCTCTCTTCCCCGCTGCCTCTAAACGCCGGCAGCATTCCCCGGCCCTCAGCATCTCCCCCGCGGCCGTCTCCTCACTTCCGGGTCGCACGCGTCACCCTTACGGGCTCGCGCGGACCCAGGCTTCCATTTCATGGTGCCAGGAGACTGATCCCGCCTCCTCCATTACGGCACGCGCATCGGCACGCTTTCCTGCCCCTACTCCACCAGGTCCGCCCCCCAGGCTCCTCTCCCCTATAAGGGCTACCCTTGGACTGCACCTCCACTTCTCCCTTTCCCCTGATAGGTCCCAGCCCACAATTTAGTCTGCTCTCACCATTACCACAGTGCTCTGCATAGCTTCTGTACCTTGGTGCTGTCTGCTTCTGCTTGGCTCTCTTGTGTTTCAGTCCCTGTTCCTGGATTCTCTGCTGACCTCCCTGGATTTTGACCTTGGCTTTGGACTTCGACCACGCTGCTCTCTTGACCCCCTTGGATTTAGGCTTTAGACTCTCTACCTCACAGTCTTCTATATCCCTAGGACTCAGCTAACGGACCCCTACGACGCAGCTCTCTCCTCTCTCACGACCCAGGCTTCCGGACACTCTACCGCGCTGCTCTCTCTACACCTTGACCATTGGCTTACGGAATTTACCCTTCTACGCTGGAGTTGGCAAGTACTGAACTCTTTCTATTTTTGTTTCCTGGTCCAGCTATGCTACTTCCACACTCCGGCCGCGCCCCTGTTTACTGTTAGGTGTGTGGTATTTGTCCTTTCAACCTCAGTATCGGTGTCTCATCTGGCTTGTGGGCAGGCCGAGCGTTACATTATACAGAGCCCATCAGACCCAGACCCCCCTGAGGTGGAAGATACCCTGACCACTATCTCCAAACACTTTACCTTTTTGGACAACCAGGTTACCGCTCTTAACCAACAGGTTGCTACCTTAACCTCTAAGATTCCCCAGATTAATGTCTCCAGTTCCGTTATCCCTCCCACTGTCTCCCATGAAGGAATAGGCTCTTTGGAGTTGCAAATCCCTACGCCTAGTAAATACGCTGGAGTCCCGCTTGCATGCCGTGGGTTTTTAAATCAGTGCGAGATACAATTCGGACTGTCATCTTCTCGCTTCCCCACGGACCGAACCAAGGTAGCTTATGTTTTCTCCCTTCTCAACGGGGACACCATGGCCTGGCTTCACCAATCTGGGAGCAAAAACCTGAACTCACTTACAGCTTCCCCAACTTTAAGAGAGAATTTCGTTTAGTCTTTGATACCCCTTGACGTAGTGATACTGCACCGACACACTTTATCCGAGCAAATACCCGGTATGTACCTGGCAGATACCTGGAATGCGCCGCTCCTCACCTCTGACAAGCCCCGTTGCATTTGCCTTCCCAGCCTGGGTTCATGCCTGGCTGATGGGCGGCTGATCTGTTAAATGATAATGATTAGGATTTAATAGGCTGCAATGCTTCGCGTGTCTACCAGATGGCATAAATTCATGAATTGTAATGCAGTATATATATATATACTGTGCAGTATTGCACCCAGCTGGAATAAAATGCTTCAATCCCGGCTTGGAAAATAACTCAATGCACTCGGGCAGAAAACAGTCACAAACCTCAATACACCCGGGTATACCCGAATTCGTGGGACTAGCCGAGCTCGAATAAAGTGTGTCGCCAGTGTATGGCTGCTTCCTCCTTGTTCCACATTTCGCAGGGTCGGAGATCTGTAGCACGATACGCTCTGGAATTCCGGACAATTGCAGCTGAGACTGACAGGAACGATGGGGCACTTTCCGCGGCTTTCTGGCAGGGCCTTCGGAATCCTTAAAGGACGAACTGGAGGCTCGTGAGAGGCCATCCTCAGTGTAGGCCTTGATCGCTTTGTGCATCAGGGTGGATCAACGACTTCTGGAAAGGCGGGCTGAACATCAACGTCCTCGTACTCCTGTTTCTATGCCTTCTACTTCCAGGTATCCTGCTCCTGCTTTACCGGCATTGGATACTCCTGAACCCATGCAACTGGGCAGCCATCAACTTTCTTCTACGGAGTGACTACGTCAGAGGAATTAAGGCCTGTGCTTCTATTGCGGATCTCCTGGGCACATCTTGCCACGTTGTCCCTTGAGGCCGGGAAACGCCAACACCCAGTGAGGTATGAGGGGATCTCACTGGGTACCATCTCTTCTTTCCCCTCTCCCGCACAGGATCTCCCCAAGCGCATCTTACTTCCTGTCCTCCTTAAGTACGCCAGCTTTCAAATCCCTGCCCTGGCCTTCCTCGATTCTGGATCCGGAGGGAACTTCATGAATCATGCTTTTGCTATTCAGTACAACATTCCTCTCCGGGAGAAGGCCTTTCCGGTCGGGTTGGAGGCTATCGATGTTCGACCTCTTCAGCCAGCCTTTATTTCCTTGGAGACACTTCCCATTGAACTTTCTATGAAGGATGGACATTTGGAACTCATTTCTTTTGATGTCATCCATTCCATTTCGGTTCAACTCATTCTGGGCCTACCATGCTACAACTTCACAATCCCATTATCGATTGGACTGCCGAGTTCCCCGTTCAATGGAGATCGCCCCATGTGGAATTGCCTCCTCCGTCCTCTACGTATTGGCCATCTTGGAAACCTTTCCCCCGCAAGACACCACCCTACCGGAGGTTTATTCAGAGTTCCTGGACATCTTCAGTAAGACCAAATCCGAGGAGCTCCCCCCTCATCGCCCTTTCGACTGCCCAATTGACTTAATTCCGGGTGCCCCTTTTCCCAAAGCCAGGTCATATCCACTATCTGCCTGAGACGGAGGCCATGGCCGAGTATATCACAGAGAACCTTCAAAAAGGCTTTATCCGGAAATCCACCTCTCCCGTCGGAGCAGGATTCTTTTTTGTAAAAAAGAAAGATGGGACGCTTCGCCTGTGCATCGATTTCCATGGGCTAAATAAGATTACCATCAAGAATCGCTACCCTTTGAGCTCTTATCCCCAAGCTCTTCGATAGGTTGCAAGGCTCGACGATCTTTTCTAAACTTGATTTACGGGAGCCTATAACCTGATTTGCATCCGCAGTGGCGACGAGTGGAAGACTGCGTTCAACACGCGCAGTGGTCACTATGAGTACCTGTTGATGCCGTTTGGGTTGTGCAATGCCCCTGCAATTTTCCAAGACTTTATGAATGAGATTTTCCGTGATCTATTGAATTCATTTGTGATTATCTACTTGGATGATATCCTCATCTTTTCCAAGACCCTCGAGGAACACATTCTCCATACCAAGATGGTGCTCTCTCGTCTACGGGCCAACAAGCTCTACGCCAAGATGGAAAAGTGTGTCTTTCATCAATCCTACACCACTTTCCTGGGATACATTGTCTCGGACCAGGGGTTCACCATGGATCCGGAGGTGCTCAATTCTATACTCGAATGGCCGCAACCCAACTCCTTGAAGGCGATTCAGAGTTTCCTTGGCTTTGCAAATTATTATAGGAAATTCATTGCTGGTTTTTCTACTTTGGTAGCACCCATTACGGCCCTTACCAAAAAATCCTTCCTCTTGGCCATTGGAGGCCAGTCGTGCCTTTGAGTCTCTCAAAAGAACCTTTGTCTCGGCCCCCATTCTGCGACATCCCGTCCCCACCCTCCCCTTAACCTTGGAAGTTGACACTTCCGACGTGGGAGCCGGTGCGGTTCTCTCTCAAAGAACCACCCCCGAAGATAAACTCCACCCCTGTGGGTTTTTTTCCAAGAAGTTTTCTTCAGCGGAAAGAAATTACGACATGGGGAATAGGGAGTTGTTGACCATCAACATGGCTTTACAAGAATGGAGACATCTTCTAGAAGGAACCAAGGAACCCATTATGATCGTCACGGACCACAAAAATCTTTCTTACATTGAGGGTGCTCGTCGTCTTGGGCCCCGTCAGGCCCGTTGGGCGTTGTTCTTCTCAAGGTTTAACTTCATCATCTCTTATATTCCTGGGACAAAGAATATCAAAGCTGATGCATTCTCTCGTCAGTTCATCACTGAGGAGAGGTCACAGGACGTCCTGGAGAGTATTCTGTCCCCCCGATTGTTTATCTCTGCCGCTTCCTTTGACATACTGGATAACATTTTGGAGTCTCAAGCACAGGTCCCCGAAGGACTAGAGGTCCCTGATGGATGTCTTTATGCACCCCCACGTTTTCATCTTAAAATTCTTGAATGGGGTCACTCCTCCAGATCTGCCGGCCATCCCGGCTTTAAAAAGACTACGGATCTGATTCGGCGAACTTTTTTTTGGCCCAATATGGTAAAGGACATTAGAGCTTTCATCTCCTCTTTCCCAGTCTGCGCCCAAAATAAATCTGTCCGTCAAAAGCCTTCCGGTCTACTACTGTCACATCAGCAGCAACTCCGGTCAGAGACCGCCCCGCTGACGCGTCACACGGCGGACCCATGTGCACACGCACGGCCAGGGCAGTACACGCACACTCAGAAAGGAGCTGCCATCGCCTCCCACAGGGAGGGAATTCGGCCGTACGCCCGCGTGACGTCAGTGCTCCGCGACGCGCATCGCGCACGTGCGCGGGTTGCTCGGCAACCAAGGCAATCACCAGGAAAGCCTGACCTGCAGGCTGTTTCAGATTACTGCCGCCCGGACATCATTGGAGGATCGGATCACACCCCTGCAAGGTAATTGGATCCTTCCCACATATATACCTGCTCCTGTCTGGCATTCCTTGCTGAGCATAAACTCCTGTTTATGCATTGTGCTCACCGCTGCTGTTTAGTTTGCTTGAACTTTGCTTGGTCTGACCTGTCTGTTCTCTGATATCCTGATCCTGGCTGTTCTCTGGATTCCTACACTCTCCTGCACTTTGACCCCGGCTTCGCCCTCGACCATTCTACCTTCTATTACCCTGGACCTTGGCTACGGAAATCTACCATCCTCTACTCTCCAACCCCGGAACACGGCAAGTACCCTGACTACCCTGACCTCTCCAATCCTACGACGCGGTACGACTTGGACTACGCATTCCGGACAGGACTGCGTGGTTGTAGGTCGGTGTCTTTCTATCCCCACCTCAGCCCCGCGGTCTTCCGTCCTGTTTGTGGTGAGCGCAGCGTGACAATATGCTCAGCCCAACAAACATGGACGCCACTGAGGTGGCCCGACGCCTAGACACACATGAGGAATGCTTCCGGCAACTTACCGGATCATTCACACTTAAGGAACAACTAGTCTCCCAACTCAAACAAGACGTGGATACCCTTACTGAGCAAGTTAGACGCCTGACCTTATCTACAACCAACACCGCCCCACTTGCAACCACTCCCGCACTCACGACACATACCACTGAGCCAAGACTACCAACGCCCAACCGGTATGCAGGGGATCCAAACGGTTACCGAGGGTTTCTGAACCAGTGCTCCATACAGTTTGAGTTGCTTCCTTCTCACTTCCCTTCCTCATGATCAAAGGTCGCATACATACTCTCCTTGCTGACTGACGCTGCTCTAGCCTGGGCATCTCCTATCTGGGAGCAACGTCCCGATCTGACTTCAAACCTCGCCCTCTTCATCGCAGAGTTCAGAAGGGTGTTTGACACCCCAGGGCGTAAGGTTACCGCCGCATCTACTCTGCTTAATATTTCCCAGGGAGACCGTACTGTGGCTCGTTATGCCCTGGATTTTCAGACGGTGGCTACGGAGACCGGCTGGAACGATGAGGCCCTATCTGCAGTCTTCTGGCAGGGTCTGTCCGAACGTCTGAAGGACGAACTGGCCTCTCTTGATCGCCCCGCTGGATTGGAAAATCTGATAAACCTGTGCATCCGTATGGATCAGCGTCTCCAAGAGAGAAAGATGGAGAGAAACCATAACCCTCGAGGTATACAATCGTCCTCTTTTTCCACCATAGGGCCTATACTCTCCACAACTCCCGTTCTAGACGAACCCATGCAGCTGGGAGGGACTAGTCTTTCACCTATCGAGAGGCAACGGAGAAGACGAGCGGGGTTGTGCCTCTACTGTGGCAATAATGGACACCTGGTGATCAACTGTCCACTTAAACCGGGAAACGCCAAAGCCCAGTGAGTATAAGGAGGATCACGCTGGGCACTGCAACCTTTCCCCCTCCTCAACCCTCTACTAGGATTTACCTACCCATCTCCATATTCGGTGAGACCTTCACAGTACAGACACGGGCCTTTCTGGATTCTGGGTCAGGGGGAAACTTCGTTGATCAAGAGTTCGCAATCAAGAATAGGATACCGTAGGTACACAAAGATCGACCGGTAGCTCTTGAAGCCATCGACGGACGACCCTTGCAGCCCGCGTTCATTTCCTTGCAAACTGTGCCCCTTAAGATCTCGATCGGTGACTGCCACTCCGAGACCATAACACTAGATATTATCCACACTCCCTCCACGGACGTTATTCTGGGACTCCCGTGGCTCCGGATCCACAATCCAGTCGTTGACTGGACAGAGTCCACGCCTCTACGTTGGAGTTCCTATTGCTTGGAACATTGCATGTCTACTCCTAAGGCAGTGGCAGGTCTGGAGGTCACGGATCCTGACAGGATACACCTACCGGGGATATATGAAGAGTTTCGCGATGTCTTTGACAAACGCCAGGCAGAGGAACTTCCGCCACTTCGTTCGTACGATTGCCCAATCGATCTTCTACCCGGTACCATTCCCCCGAGAGGAGGATCATACCCATTATCCATACCTGAGACCCAGGCTATGAGACAATATATCCAGGAGAATCTCCAGAGGGGGTTCATTCGAAAATCCTCATCACCTGCGGGGGCAGGTTTTTTCTTCGTCAAAAAAAAGGACGGAACCCTCAGACCCTGCATAGACTATCGCGGTCTCAACAAACTCACCATAAAGAACCGCTACCCCCTTCCGTTGATAGCAGAATTATTTGACAAACTCCAAGGAGCTAGGATTTTCACCAAACTGGATCTCAGAGGCGCTTATAATCTGGTTAGAATCAGACAAGGAGACGAATGGAAGACAGCATTCAATACTCGCGACGGGCACTACGAGTACCGAGTCATGCCGTTTGGGTTGTGTAATGCCCCTGCGGTCTTCCAAGACTTTGTAAATGACATCTTTAGAGACCTTCTGGACCGTCATGTGATAGTATACCTGGACGATATACTAATTTTTTCCAGATCCATGCCTGAACATACTACTCACGTCAAACAAGTCTTGCGGCGCTTAAGAGAGAACCACTTGTTTGCTAAGCTCGAGAAATGCCATTTCCACCAAAAATCTACCTCCTTTCTCGGCTACATCATATCGGACACCGGTCTCGCTATGGACCCTAGCAAGGTCAAAGCTGTACTCGAATGGCCCTGTCCTCTCTCTCTCAAGGCTATCCAAAGGTTCCTCGGCTTCGCCAACTATTACTGGAGGTTCATTCAAGGATTCTCATCGGTAGTAGCACCCATCACGGCGCTCACTCAGAAAGGAGCTGACCCTACTAATTGGTCTGACGAAGCTCTCCAGACCTTCGAGAGGATAAAAACGGCATTCGCCTCAGCACCCATCTTAGTACACCCAGACCCTTCATTACCTTTTTCCTTAGAGGTTGACGCTTCCGATGTAGGAGCAGGTGCTATACTCTCCCAGAGAAAGAACCCTCAAGCTCCACTTCACCCCTGTGCGTATTTTTCTAAAAAAAATTCCTCCGCCCAAAGGAATTATGACGTGGGTAACCGTGAGCTCCTCGCGATCAAACTGGCCTTAGAGGAGTGGAGACACCTACTGGAGGGCACGGAAACGCCTGTCACGATATTAACAGACCATAAAAACCTACTTTACATTGAGGGAGCACGGCGACTCGGGTCTCGCCAGGCAAGATGGTCCTTATTCTTTACGCACTTCAATTTCCTTATTTCATATATCCCAGGCTCTAAGAACATTAAAGCCGACGCCTTATCTCGACAGTTCTTGGTAGAGGATAACAAGGTGGAACAGCAGGAGACCATTCTTCCATCCACTTGCATTGTGGCAGCCAATACTTTCAGCGCCTTGTCTGATATTACCAAGGCTCAGAACAACATCCCAGCAGGACTCAAGGTTCCGGAGGATCGTTTGTTCACTCCACTTCTTTACCAGAGGAGAGTCATGGAGTGGGGGCATTCATCCAAGACAGCTGGTCATCCTGGCACCAAAAGAACTACTGAGCACATCGAACGCACGTTCTGGTGGCCCAACATGCGGTGAGACATACAAGCTTTTGTAGCTACATGCTCTACTTGTGCACGGAACAAGACGCCACACAACAGACCTGCGGGTCTCCTTCATCCATTACCTATCCAGGAATGTCCATGGACACACATATCTATGGACTTTATCGTTGAGTTGCCTAAATCTAGAGGCATGGACACCATACTTGTAGTGGTGGACAGGTTCTCAAAACAGGCACACTTCATTCCTATGAAAGGTCTACCCACCGCACCGATGTTGTCCGACATTTTCATCAGGGAGATCTTCAGGTTACATGGGACTCCCCTGGTCATAGTATCTGACAGAGGATCCCAATTCATTTCCCGGTTCTGGAGGGCGTTTTGTAAGAGTCTGGACGTCACACTACACTTTTCGTCAGGCTATCACCCCCAGACCAATGGGCAAACAGAACGCACCAATCAGTCTCTGGAACAATTCTTAAGGTGTTTTGTTGCTGATACTCAAGACGACTGGGCAGAACTTCTCCCATGGGCAGAATTCTCCCATAACAATCTTCGGAATGAATCATCTCAACAGTCACCATTCATGATCAACTATGGCTTCCATCCTTATGCACTCCCTTCTCTTATCTCGATGTCTGGAGTCCCGGCCGCAGAGGACAAAATCCTCCACTTACAAGACTTATGGCAGAAAATCCACCTAAACCTACAGCACGCTGGTAAACTACAGAAGAGACAAGCGGACCGTCACCGAAGAGAGGTCCCAGGGTACTCTGTAGGACAAAGGGTCTGGTTATCCACCAAAAACATTCGTTTAAAGGTAACTTCACCCAAACTGGCACCGCACTTCATTGGTCCCTTCCGCATCACTAAAAAGATCAACCCAGTAGCCTACCGGCTAGAACTGCCTAAGACTATGAGAATTCCCTCCGTCTTTCACTCCTCCCTTCTAAAACCATGTCTACAAGACTCATCCTCCAAAGGGCAACCTAAACCTCCGCAAACCATACTGGTAGAGGGTCAACAAGAATACGAGGTACAGACCATCCTCAACTCTAGAATGTCCAGAGGAGGATTGCAATATCTCGTACACTGGAGAGGCTATGGCACGGAAGAGAGAGAGTGGATCCCTCATCGTCAGGTACATGCCAACCGTCTCATTTATGCCTTCCACCGAAGGTACCCTGAAAAACCATCCCTGGGTCGCCCGGAGGTCTCCCCTCAAGGGGGGGATACTGTCACATCTGCAGCAACTCCGGTCAGAGTCCGCCCCGCTGATGCGTCACACGGCGGACCCATGCGCACACGCACGGCCAGGGCAGTACACGCACGCTCGGAAAGGAGCTGCCAGCGCCTCCCACAGGGAGGGAACTCGGCCGTACGCCCGTGTGACGTCAGCGCTCCGCGACGCGCATCGCGCACGCGCGGGTTGCTCGCCAACCAAGGCAATCACCAGGAAAGCCTGACCTGCAGGCTGTTTCAGATTACTGCCGCCCGGACATCATTGGAGGATCGGATCACACCCCTGCAAGGTAATTGGATCCTTCCCACATATATACCTGCTCCTGTCTGGCATTCCTTGCTGAGCATAAACTCCTGTTTATGCATTGTGCTCACCGCTGCTGTTTAGTTTGCTTGAACTTTGCTTGGTCTGACCTGTCTGTTCTCTGATATCATGATCCTGGCTGTTCTCTGGATTCCTACACTCTCCTGCACTTTGACCCCGGCTTCGCCCTCGACCATTCTACCTTCTATTACCCTGGACCTTGGCTACGGAAATCTACCATCCTCTACTCTCCAACCCCGGAACACGGCAAGTACCCTGACTACCCTGACCTCTCCAACCCTACGACGCGGTACGACTTGGACTACGCATTCCGGACAGGACTGCATGGTTGTAGGTCGGTGTCTTTTTATCCCCACCTCAGCCCCGAGGTCTTCCGTCCTGTTTGTGGTGAGCGCAGCGTGACAACTACAACCTCTCCCGGTCCCGGACCGTCCTTGGAGTCACATTGCCATGGACTTCATCATGGATCTTCCCCCTTATAACGGTATGACTACTATTCTAGTGGTCATTGACAGATTCTCCAAGCAAACTCATTTTGTTCCCCTCAAGGGTTTACCCAATTCTAGTACTTTGGCTGATATATTTGTAAAAGAAATTTTCCGTATTCATGGCGTTCCGCTGTCCATTGTCTCGGACCGTGGTACTCAATTTGTTTCGAAGTTCTGGCGTGCTTTTTCCCAGAGGCTGGGCATTACTCTCCTTTTTTCCTCAGGCTATCATCCCCAAACGAATGGGCAGACTGAGCGCATGAACCAGTCCCTCGAACAGTATTTGCGTTGTTTTTCTTCCGATTCTCAGGATAATTGGGCTGAGTTACTTCCTTGGGCAGAATTTGCGATTATCTCTCTCAAGAATGAGTCCACTCAAAAATCACCGTTTTTTGTAAACTATGGATTTCATCCTACCCGCCTACCTATGCATTCATCCAGGTCCGGAGTTCCTGCAGCAGATGATAGGGTGACCACCTTACAGGGGTCATGGAGGAGGATTCAAACTGCTTTACAGGAATCTGTCCTAGGACAGAAGAGACAAGCAGATAGGCTTCGTCGGGAGGCTCACAAGTTCGTACCTGGAGAGAAGGTCTGGCTTTCTTCAAAAAACATTAAACTGAAGGCCCCAACCCCTAAACTGTCTCCCAGGTTCCTGGGACCTTTCTCTATTCTGAGACAAATGAATCCTGTGGCCTATCAGCCTCGGTTGCCTCCCTCCATGAAGATTTCACCCGTCTTCCATGTCTCACTCCTGAAACCGTTCATCCAAGGCACACGATTTGCTCATCCTTCACTTTGGCCTCCTCCCGCCATTTTTGTTCCCTGGACCAGCTACGCTACTTCCACACTCCGGCCGCGCCCCCGTTTACAGTTAGGTGTGTGGTATTTGTCCTTTCCACCTCAGTCCCGGGGTCTCGTCTGGCTTGTGGGCAGGCCGAGCGTTACACTGAAGCAGTGACGTCTTCGCCACATGGACTAAGATAAGCAAAACCCTTTCTATTGTATACAAAGACTGTGCTGTTACTCTCTTGCCTATGACAGGGCATGTTTTGCGCTGACAACCGGCTTAGCTAGCGGCTCTGATAGTAAGGGCCTGAAGAAGTCAGTTAGTTCCCTGACAGGAATAGGTATTTATTTATGCTTTTGATTTTGGTTTGGTTTTCTTTAAGGGGCGGTGGGCCTGCGAATACGTTATTTAACCCCTATAAATAAACTCCACGTAAATAGAAATACAGTGTTTCCGGTCTTATTTGGATTAAAGAGACTGCAACGTGGTGTGGGCATCACAATGGGTATGATGTACCACTATACTACTCAATGGGTATAGGGTGGGTATAGTTGGTCTGGGGTGGGTGCTTAGGCCTCCCAGGTGGGTAGCGGGACAGGGTGGGTTAACTCCTTAATTACTATAGTGGTTATTAACCGCTAAGGTGATTAAGGGGTTAGTGGCCATTAGAATGTATTTATTATGTATGTATGCTTTCTGCCAACAAAGGACAGGACCTGCTGTATCGTGAGGAGGATGGCCAGCATATTGCTGTGGTAAGTAGAACTGTATTCATTTACTTTATTTATGCTTGCTAATGTTGTGTTTAATAATGGGCAAATAATCTATTATCCATATCTGGATAATTGTTATTTTGCCCATTACTGTACTGTATGTGTTTGGGGGGGATTGATTGAAATGTAGGCCCATATTTTATGTTTTTACATACAGGGTTGGTACCTTAGGTCTGCGGGGACCTATGGAGACCACCTGAGGACCCCCGGATGCCCACGGGTACCACCTGTGGACCCACGGGGGACACCTGCGGAGAAGAACTGGGGGCCCCACAGCTGTGGGGGCCCCGTGGACCCACAGGGACAACCAAGGGCCCCAGACTCCCGTGGGAACCACCCGAGGGCCCTCGGACACCTGTGGGGCTGACACAGGGAGCCTCAGACACCTGCGGGAGGATGGGTGTTTAGGCCTTGTGGGTGGGTAGTGGTAGAGTTAACCCCTTCATTACCTTAGCGGTATTTACCGCTAAGGTAATGAAAGTGTTAAGTGCACCCGAAACCCCCACTGCAAGGCCTAAACACCCACTAAGGGCCAAATACCCCCTTCCCCCACGCCCGCTATCCACAATAAGCCTGGCACGGGTGGTTAACCCCTTCATTGCCTTAGCGGTTAGCCACTAAGTTAATGAAGTGGCTGTAAATGCATTTTTCCTGCATCTGCTTCATGCCAGGGGGCTCTGGTGCTGGTATTAATGGGTATCAGCTCCGGAGACCCCTGGCATCAATCAAATGCAGGAAAAAGGCCAATATTTTTCTAAGTCCCTTATCGCTGCCTTATCTACGCTTCTCCCCAGCATTCTGCCAACTTTTTTTGGCGTTTAGATTTGGGGAGAAAATCGCCATTTTAGGGCCGCGACAGGTGGCGATCTCTAACTCGCGGCTACTAGAATTGCGCATGTTTATGAACATTCAGAAAAGTGTAGATAAGTGGCTTATCGCCGCTCAGTCAGCGATTTGATTTTGTTCAAAAGATTTTTCGGCGATACCGGACGTTATCGCCCACTTATTGAGGCTTACTGAATATGAGTAGGCATTTTGGACAATAAGTGGTCGATAAGTGCCTTATCGACGCTTACTGAATTGGCCCCTTTGTGTTTGCTACGGTGTCTCTGTAGATTGCCTGGAGTTCGCCCCTTCTGACAGATGACGTCATCGTGGAGCAACTCACGGACATGCTGACGTCATTGAGTTGCGTTGGCGTCGAGGGAGGAGGACGGTCGGAGCGAGGTCGTGTAAGTGAGTAAATGGGGGGTATGAATATGCGCAGTTTGGTCATCACTGTAGCCCTTACCTTGTAAAAGGCTGTATTGCACAGCCGAATCGTCGGATTACTTGGGACATTAAAACATTCTGCTTAAGTCCATGTGCTGGCTTCTTTTTTGAACACTGACTGCTACTGGGACCCAAGGACTACCCCGAACGCTACGCACCGGCAGCTAAGTACCCCACCATACCTCTAATTCTGAGTTCATGCATCATCTCCACTGCTTTTTTTTATAATCAGCAAACATTTTACAGATGTTTTATTTAGGTGTCAGAATATTCATAATGATAGTAAATAACAGAATTATTTATGATTTGATTACATGGATATGTTCAACTGGGTAAAAAAATAACAGTAAATATTATCAAAGCTGATGAAAATCCTACAATAGATAGCTATGTTTGATGCAGATCTCAAAATCAATAATAAAGTCTCCAAGACAAATATAATTTCTTAAATGTATTTTCTAAATATATTTTCACTAGCATTTCCTCCTAAAGATTTTAAATAAGGGAATCAGCTGGTACTTACAGTATCAACCCACACAATGCTACATGGTAATGAAATGCATTGCCTTGTCACTGTCAATAAAGTAACTGCTTTGTGAGCCTTATGAATTTGTATCTTGAAATGTTTAACATCAAGTGACAAGATGAATTGAGCAACTATGAAAAGAAAGCATATTTTGAATATATAAGTCATATAGTATATTCTGAATATACAAGACATGTAGCTTATTCTAGTCAGCCTAAACTTGAATGTCAGGAAAGATGATTACTTAAAAGGAATTTGTAAAATCAGTGCATCAGCAGGTTTCATAATGCATCTAGAGAGAACTTTCAGTTATTGTGCTTTATTTATTTGGGAAAGAGACACGATAAAAGTTATAATAATAAAAGACAATTCAGATAGATAATGCAAATTGCATTATGTGCATATATGTCCCTAGGAGTTATTCCTTTTCTGGTAAAAATAGTATTAAAACGATCATTCTTTAGCATTCCAAGAAAATGGTTGTTTATGAAAGACTGATGTCCATCAAGTTTCTAAAATATATGAAATCTAAAAATGCTAATTTTTTAAATAGTCAAATCATTGCATTATGAGAGCAAGAGCTTCTATAATCTGACTATAGTAAGCAGAATTGCCAAAAAGGGGTACATGATTCATTATCATACAGGTTAAACAGTGTATATACACTGATGTTGTTTCATCAGAGAACATTTTTTCCCCCCCTTTTTCCCCTGCTAGTCCAGGCTGCTGAAGCGGCCCACTTTGGGATTCTGTAGAGCCTGCGTAATATGAACAATCTTAGTAAAAGCCATTGTCTATTAGAAAAAAAACCACCAACAATATTTCATCAGACCCTCAGTAGCATTAGTGGCCATGAAGGCATGGTCTAGTAAATGTGGTCGTGGCCATTTCACCACGACCAAATGACCGCTGGAGTTTAAGCTCAATTCACCTCACCACTCGGCCGCTTCGTTGCTAAGGTGAGTCCCTACGCTTAACCCTAAAACCCCATAATATTAATGCTACCCCTACCCTAAACCTTAACCCCATACCCTCAAACCACTTAAGTTAACACCCAACCCTAACCACTAAAACTCCTAAAATGTACCTTATTGCAGAAGCGGCTGGCGGCAGCTGAGGTTCCTGTGATGGATTGGCTGCCGCAGAGGGTCCGTCTGCGGCCGAATGTTGGTGGTCATTTTGTAGCGGTGAAATGGCCATGACCAAATGTCCCATTCCAATGAAGCCATGCACCATGCATACCTTCATGACTGCAAATGTAGCCAAGGGGTTAAAATTCATAACTATCTAATTTTATACCCGTATCCTCCTGGGCGACCTAACTTCCATCACCTAAAATTCCCCTTTCCTACTTTCTACCTTCCCAACAAACCTGCTCCTTCCCACTCTATAGTCATAGATAATAGCCCTAGTAGCCAAAGGTGTGTAATAGGGCTTTTGACCAATACAAAAAAAAATATGAAATTAAATTTAACAATACATATAATAATGTGTGTGTGTGTGGGGGGGGGGGGGTGAGGAGTGGGGGTACAAATAGGATGTGTCACATATATGTGTTTAAGACCATTAAAAGGGTATTAAATACAAATGGTGGGAATTGTGGAGTATATCAAACTCCCATGTGATAATCTCACAATATACACCAATTGGGAATATTTTTATATTAACATATAAAATGCATGTGGTAAGTAATATCTAATTAAACAATAGTTTACGTATATGCAGGATTAATACGGTGAAATAGAAAAATTGGTATTATAAAAAGGCGATACTGTACCTCTAAATCACAACAACATTGATATAGGCCTATAGTATATAAAAATCTATAATATTACAGAAAGAAAAAGATTGGGAATGGTAGCAACCAAAAATACAAATAATACAAAAATAAAACAAAGAAAAAGGTGTATATATATATATATAATCCACAAAACAAAAGTCTTTGGCAGCAAATAATCAATGAAAGTCCAAATGTCCCCAGATCAGATAAAGAAAGTCCTAGTATAAGCATGTCCTATTGGTTGGGTTAGTACTGCTTCTAAATGGGAAGTCCTCTTCTTCCTGGTGAGTGTAAACACATTTCTAAGGTACTGTAACAAGCATAAACAAAGGAACGCACAATAGAGGGACTAAAAGTATTACCATTTATTAAGTGTCACATAAAAACACACAAAATTATCACACTAATAGATAGATTAAAAATAAAGTTGCTGCTTATCTGTATCTGAATGAAAAATTGTCTACACGCCTATCTTAGACTGGGTCCATGGTGACTGCACGTCCGTGCGCGTGCGTGTGACATCACCCGCGTTTAGCGGGAGTGTTTTGTGGCCAGGCTAGCCAAGATGGGAGGCGTGTCTGAGGGCGTGTCAGGGGCATGGCCGTGACATCACGGAGCTGATTTGCCCTCATTGGGCGAACCGCTCACATGACCCAGCCGTCGCACCGTGGAATCAAATTAATCTGATTCCTCGCGCCCCCTCACACTGTCGCACGCGCGTTCTATGGGCACAATCTTGCCTTATGGCATTGTGATAACACTGCGCACGCACTCCTCCAGGTGGTCTCGCTGACCATGTACACAGCCTAAGACTGTGTGTATGCTGACTCCTGACTCTGCAGGAAGTTCCTGGCTTGGAACAAATTGTGATCCTACCAGTTTTGAAACTCCTGGTCGCTTCATCAGGGCATGGTTAACTAAATAAAGGCTGACAAATTTGAAGGGGAATACAAGAAACAAGCGCAAGTGACCTCAATATAGAAAAAGGTGAGGTGTGATTATCAAAAAATACAAAGCAAGTAAACCAGAAGTCTCAAAAAGGGAAATAGAACCCCAAATTATAGCACAAATGCACTGAAGTGGTGTGTATCACAGTAGAAAAAATGTGTGTATAAATACAAGTATCAAGTCCTTAAAGCTACAGTTCAAGCTCCTGGTTTTTTTTAGTTTTTTTTTAGGTTTTTTTTTTTACTTCAATAGTTTCATGTGGGCAATCTCTACTTACCTAAAGAACTGCATAGCTGCCAGTCAATTAATTCTCCGTCTATTAATCGGGGAAGTTTGGCGACATCTTTAGATCTGTTGAATGTCTGGGGAATCTGGGGGTTGCTATAGGAACAAACATGCTTGTTAAAATAGAATACAAGAAAATTGGTCTTTCAAAGTTGTTGTTTTTAAAACAGAAAATGTTAAAAAGTATTTTTTCTTACTACAGAACTGATTTATTTAAAAAAACACACATGCAGGATATTGCTTGAACTTCAGCTTTAAGTAAAGATATCTACAATACTCAGGCTTAATCTTGATTGAATCATTGGTGGAGTTCCTAACAGTGAATATGAGTATAAAACACACAGATGAAGAAATATAGTGTAATATGTCATGATATAAAAAATATAAGTAGTGGAAAAAGGGAAAAAAGCTCACTTGCATGGACCATTGGTAAACAGGAAGTTGATGGGTTTAACCCACAGTTGTCATGTAACAGACAGGGTGAAGAAATCTCATCTAAAGTGTAGCCAGAATGAATCTCTCAATACAAATAAAAAGGCAGAACATAAAATAATACCTTTTTATAGAGGTAAAAAGAACACAAAAACAAACAACAAGGGGAGACATACTCACATTCTCCAACTTGTATAAAAGTCAAAAGACCATTCAGGGTCAAAATGTAAATGAAGCAGTGTAAGATTGCAATTAATATTCATATTTATTATATTGTAATTTGGTTTGGTTTGAAATATGGGAACAGAGGCCACACACAAATTATTCTGACAAGCAAATGAATGTTCTGTAGATCTTGTAACATAGGATAATTGTGAGAAGCTATTGATAGACAGGGATGCCATACAGCTGTGTTTGGATGGCTGGGGAAAGGCCAGCGAGTGACATATAGTTGCTATTGACAACTAAATGGTAAAGCTGATGCAATCAAATTTGATAATTATTAGGGTAGTTCCTTATACATACATACATAAGCAGGTATGACATCAGTACTAAGCTGGAGGACACATGGTAATACAGTACCATATTTGGTCATAATGTTAGGAATAGGACAGACTGATTAAATGATATTCTCTGGATAAATACTGGCAGGTTTTAGTTTGGAAGAAGAAACCATAATAAAGAAGGATTTGAACAGGAAAAAATTAATTATATACAAATCTCTTTGAAAATTTGAAACATATTTGATGTCATCGCCATTTATTTACTATTTCTGAATGTAAGTAAATATCTTCAGAATAAAATATTTATTTTGTGTGCTAAAACCGTAATGAAGAATTATTTGATGCCGCTGTGAAACTACAAAAGACATAGTACATTTTACAAGTGACCAGCCTCCAGCAACACAGACACCGCTCCTTAGCTCTCCAGCTAATACTCATAATCGCACTTCCTTATTCTGATGCCACGGCTATGGACGGGGAGAATGTCGCTTCATGTCCTCTGTCGCAGATTGTAAGACTCGCTGCTATCCACTCAACGCATTTCACTACATCAGCAGATTCCTCACAGACCCCTGAGGAAGCTGCTGATGCAGTGAAAAAGAACAAAATAAAAACTTCCCTAAATAATGTAATATTGTGTATGATTTTGCAAGCCTTTTAAGAAGCTTTCAATAAACTACTAAAGACACCCAGAATCAATTCTGTGTGACAATTACCAATTGAAGTCTACCTTTTACATCCTGTCATGATCTTGAGAACAGTAAAAACCTTTGTTATGTCTATGCTGCGATACAACTTTGGGAAAAAGTTGGACAGTCCCTTGTCCAATTTCCCTAATAACAAGGCTACAAACAAATCACCCAACATACCGCATAGCACCTCTTCCTGCTTGAGCCCATATAATACCTGCCATGCTTTCATGTAAGTGTTCAAGGTACCTAGAGCTAAAGACCAAGACAAGAGAGCAAATTATTTGATTCTTTACTCCCTGTGTTTTTCTCAAGCAACAGGACTGGGAAATGTGGAAAGCTGAATGTCCCTGAATCTAAGTGATGTAAGAGTTTGTGTGTGTGTGTGTGTGTGTGTATGTAAATAATGATTTACAAACCTACATACAAACATACATACATAAATACAGACACACATACACATACACACACTCTTACATCACTAACAATCAGGGACCAATTAACACCTGAAGTCATAAATCATATACTGCACAAGGGGGAGGGATAGTCTTCAGTCAACAGTAACATTCCAAGATGCACTGTTTTTAAGTTAAACCTTTTCTTGCTTTATTCATTGTAACACTGCTGGAAAAAGAGATCAGTGTATCTCGAAAGCTTGCACAAATAGAAGCATAGACGGTATCGTCTATTTGTTTTTGATAATTAAGATTATTAAGATTGGCTAACATGGTACTGATACCTATATCTATCTATCTATCTATCTATCTATCTATCTATCTATCTATCTATCTATCTATCTATCTATCTATCTATCTATCTATCTATCTATCTATCCAGTTAGGTCCGGAAATAATTGGACACTGCCACACTTTTCATAATTTTGGCTCTGTACGCCACCACAATGGATTTAAAATAACAACCGAGATGCAATAGAAGTGCAGACTTTCAGCTTTAATTCAAGGGGTTGAACAAAAATATTGTATGAAACGTTTAGCAATTGCAACTATTTTCATACTCAATCCCCTTATTCCAGGGGTTCAAATGTACAGTAATTGGACACATTAACACAATCATAAATAAAATGTTCATTTTTAATACTTTGTTGAGAATCCTTTGCAGGTAATGACTGCATGAAGTCTGGAACGCATAGACATCACCAAACGCTGGGTTTCCTCCTTTGTGATGCTTTGCCAGGCCTTTACTGCAGCTGTCTTCAGTTGTTGTTTGTTCGTGGGTCTTTCTGCCTTAAAGCTGCAGTTCTTGGTATAATTATGTGATCATGTGTGTATTTAATTTAGAATTACTTGGAACTTGCAAGAATTATTTGGAACTTACACTGACTAATTCTCAATTTATAACCTGTTGCGATGCCTAGTGTGAGGCCTATAAAGAATTTGCTGTGATGCTGTACTCTATTTGTCTCTAAATAAATACTGGAACAAAGAATTCACTCCATGGAATTATTGACAAAGGTGACACACCTTATCTTCAAGATAGAGAAGGACCTATCTTCACAGCACCCCAAAGATGGGACTACCCACCTGCAGTTGGGGGAGATAACAGTGCATGTAGAGTATGCCCACATGTGTGGCCACTTGCAATATAGCACCCCCAAGATGGAACTCCAACCATGCACTGAGGAGAATTCAGGGTTCCTGAAGAGGATCCTGAAGTCAACATCGGAGAACAGCATGCAGAGTTTGAAAACTGCAAGCTCTGCAATTGCAATGTCTGAGTGGCTTGGCACCAAAGCCATAGCCGCACCCCTTTTACAATGCCTGCGACTCCTGGATTCACCAGGGAGAGGGGACAAAGACCGGACTGCTGCCAAGGGTGAACCGATAGCCCAATGGCTGGAGCTGCCAGAAGGGGTCCTCCTCATTACTATAGAGTGCAAGGACTTTTTGAAACGACTATGTCCCATCTGTGATTGTTCTGGAAGGGATCTGGGGGTTAGATCCCGCTGCCAGCAATTTGACATTCCCTACTTTTAGCCGAGGGACTCTGACCTTGCAATGCTTTAACCGGATGATCGGGCAACTTTAGAGTCTCTTCAGGGGATTACCTAGGGATGTAGCAGAGGGCTATATGAACTATTCTGCCCAATGCCCAGCGTGATTGCTCTCACTTATGGCCAAGAACGCTAAAGTCTTAGCCCCGCTCCTCGAGCCAAGTCTCTTGGGAGGGAGGCAGTGCCGAGCTGTGACTATGAGTGTGAATTACCCGCTGAGGTGACCGGAGAGAGAGGACCCTTTTTGTCCTCCTTTATGGTGCAGGAAGAGGACTACTTCCATCGTCCGCTGTGTGGAGAGTGTGATGGTGAGGGGGTACCCAAGCCTGTAAATAAAGGTATTATGCCCAGCTGGGTGCCGCTGAGCCATATTGGGAAAATGTAGAAGGTCAGCTCTGTAGCCCAGTAATGGCTGCAACCCTTTAAAATGTATTAAAAGTTTCTGTGTGTGTCCCACTAGGTACAGTGTAAGGGGACCACATCAATATCCTGAATTAAATTGCATCAGTATTGCAACAGTTATGTATCAACCATGATTATTGCAACAGTGTTTCCCTGCAGACCGCAGAAAGGAAAAAAGGTTTTAAATTCCAGTAGCCTCGTGCTGTAACACGTAGCTCACCACAAACAATACACGACTGTAAGGCCGAAGTAGGGAATTGTATGTAACGCCAAACCACAACCGCGGGGGTGCGCCTAGAGTGTAGAATAGTCTTGCAAGTCGGGTCAGTAGTATGGAAGTTAGAATAGTAGTTATACTTGCCGGGTCTGGATAGGAGTGTAGCAGATCGTTGGGGTACTTAGCCGAGGTCTGGAATGGAGAGTGGAGGATGGTCCTTGCGAGGGTAGCCGAGGTCAGGATTGGAGAGTTCAGGATTGTCGTACGTAAGCTGGGTCAGGAGAGGATAGATGTGGAATCCAATAACGAAGCAGGGTCAGGCAACAGCAGGAACAAGGCAGACAATGATCAAGGCCAGGATTGCAGCAAGGTACAGCGTCACAAACCAAGGTTATGCTCAGCAATGAGAGATAGAGCAGACAAAGTACTTAAAGAACCTCCGTCCAATAGGAAGCCAGGGCGGGACAGGGGGAAGCAATCCGATAGGCTGCTGGGTCGCGCAGGTCCGCCCTATTGTGCAGCCTGACTAGACGGGAGGGCGGAACTCCGTGTTTCAATCCGTCCCGCGCATGTCACTGACATCAGAGTGTGGCGACCTGATGACGCGCCACTCGCACATGGAGCATGCCCATCGACAGAGTGGGGGTGAAGACTGGGGGAGGATCCTGTAAGGCCTCGGGGAACATCTCTCCCAAAGAGGGTTTCCCACGTGACGCAACTTACCCGGCACTCCCCGGCTCTGGCTCCATGGGTTCACCACCGCGAGCGGGACCCTCCTTCTTCCTCCCTGGTCCCCGTGGCTGCCACGGGACGCGAGCATGCACGCGCGCGCTCACGGACCTTTCTGTCCTCCCGCAGGAGGAGCTCCCGCCCCCAGCTTGGGCCACGCGCACCTCTCCCGTGCGGTGCACACGCCTGATGCGCGTGCACCACCCACAAGCCTCGCGTCAAGCATATCAGCTGTGGCACTTTCCCTCACCTATCCCTGCCTCCCATGGGGCCGCTCCTCCATCCCTCCCCCTCTTTCCATTGGGCTCTGTTCTCATTTATACTCTGCTCAGCCATTCCTTCTTTGGCTGAACATAGCTTTGTGTGACCTGCGTTACCCACGGTCATGCCTGCCTTAGTGCTTTTTGTGTGTGTCTCTCCTAGTGAACTCCTGTGTACCGAACCGGCTTGACTGTGGAACCGCTCTGGATTTCGACCTTTGGCTTGCCCTCTGACCTCCAGCACTCTCCAACCCTCCACCTCGGCTTATGGATCCTACCTACCTCTCGGCTCCAAACCCAAGGCTCTCGGCACCGACTATTCTACTGGAACTTCCCAATTGGCCGGCGAGTATCTGAACTTTTACCCTTACTCCCGTGCAGTTCCGGACGCCTACTATCCATCTTTTAGGCGTGTCCCCGCAGCTGTGGGTGCAAGTGTTACCCTTTTCACCTCAAATCCAGGGTCCCTCCTTGTCCGTGGTGAGTACAGCGTGACATTATGCTCAGCCTAACGGACATGGACCCTGGAGAGGTTGAGCAACCCAGTGCCATGGATCGACTCCTTCAGGTAGAAGCACAACTCAACTCCATGTCTCAAGAGCTCTCAAGAATCTCTCTGTTGCAGCATTCCCCAGGCTCCTCTGCCATGGCAGCCATGGCGTTGCCTTCTCCGGGTCTCCCCACGGCTTCGGACCCTCACCTCCCGGCTCCCAACCATTATGCAGGGGATCCCCACGAGTGCAGAGGATTCATCAATCAGTGTGAGATCCAATTTGAGCTGTCCCCATCGCGCTTTCCTACTGCATGCTCCAGGGTGGCTTACATCGTCTCTCTATTGACCGGAAATGCCCTGGACTGGGCATCCCCCATCTGGGAACGGAGGGCCAACATGACGCATGATTATCCCCGCTTCCTCCAGGAGTTCAAGCAAGCATTTGATACGCCTGGTCACAAGATCATGGCAGATTCCTCTTTGTTCCATCTCTCTAAAGGTACTCGCCCCATCGCCCGGTATGCTCTGGAGTTCCAGACCATCATGGCCGAGACCACTTGGAATGACAATGCCCTCTCCGCAGCCTTCTGGCAGGGACTGTCCGAATCCATCAAGGACCAGCTGGCAACTCTGGAGAGACCAACCAGATTGGAGGACCTCATTGCAGTCTGCATCCGCATGGACCAGCGCCTTCGGGAGAGAAGACATAAACACGCGCTCCCTTGTGCCGCCTCTCCCCAGTCTACCAGCCGCAGTCTTGTTCCTTATGTTCCCCAACCTCTAGATGAGCCTGAACCTATGCAGCTCGGAAATCATCGGCTATCCGCTTCTGAGAGACAGCACCGACGAGATGGTGGACTGTGTCACTACTGCGGGCATCCCGGTCATCTGCTGGCGAGCTGTCCCCTGCGGCCGGGAAACGCCAAAACCCAATGAGGTATGAGGGGGTCTCATTGGGAAAAATCTCTTCCTCTTTCCCTTCTCCAAAGAAACTTCCTACTTGGATAATGCTGTCCATCTCTCTTGCCTGGAATAACTCCCAGATTCCCGCCTCCACGTTCATAGATTCCGGGTCTCAAGCTTCAAACTTTATAGATCAGGATTTTGCCAGCAGGAACAATATTCCTTTCCAATCTAAAGCTGTTCCCGTCGGCTTAGATGCCATAGATGGATGCCCACTCCAACCAGCTTTTATTTCCCTGGAGACTTGCTCTCTATCCCTCTCCACAGAGGACGGTCACCAAGAGAAGATTACCTTGGACGTGATCCACACTCCATCGGTGGAGGTGATTCTGGGACTCCCATGGTTGCAACTGCACAACCCACAGCTGGATTGGACTAACAAGGAACCCATACGATGGAGCCCCCAGTGCCTCAAGACTTGTCTTCCCCCCAAACAGACAATAGCCGGAGTGGAACTACCCACGGAGTACAAAACTTCCCTCCCAGCGGTCTACTGGGACCTTCAGATGTTTTCGACAAAGTACGTTCTGAGGTGCTGCCCCCCTTAGAGCCTTTGACTGCCCTATTGACCTTCTTCCCGGTGCCACACTACAAAAAAGCCGTTTCTACCCTCTCTTCATACCCGAGACCCAAGCCATGGGCTCTATGCACAAAGCGCCGAAAAGTTTTTTATCACCAAAAAATGCCTTTGGTATTTAGTATGCGCCGATAATTTGGCCAAATCGGCATTTTTTGTCCCCGATAAAAAATTATTGGCAGGCGGCTGGCGATAAGCCACTTTTCAGCACCGTTCGGCACTTTTTTAAATCGGCTGTATTCTAGTAGCCTCGATCCTGTTTTCGGTGCTTATCGGAGCTGATCGGCAGTCCCGAAAAGCCATTTTTTCGGCAAATTGTCGGTGGGGAGAAGCATCGGCAAGGGCGACACTTAGAGAAAAATCAGGCCATTTTCCATTCTGTGATTGATGCCGGGGGTCTCCGGAGCTGATACCAGCACTGGAGCCCCCGGCATGCATCCAAGGCAGGAAAAATGCATGTAAAGCCCACTTCATTACCTTAGCGGCTAACCGCTAAGGCAATGAAGGGGTTAACCCACCGTGACCGCTTTATTGTGGGTAGCGGGGGTGGATGAAGGGGGTATTTAGCCCTTGTTGTTTGTTTAGGGCTTGCGGGGGGGGCTGCGGGTGCACTTAAACCCTTCACGACCGTAGCAGTTAATACCGCTACGGTCATGAAGGGGTTAAGGCCTCCCGCTACCCACTCGCAAGCCCTAAATAACCACCGTTGGGGCTAATACCCCCCTCCACACACCCGCTACCCAAAATAAAAAAAAATCACACACAACAGCCCCACACTAAATAAATAAATAAATCTAAATAAATAAATAAATATATATATATTACCCCAACAACCCCTATACCCCCCTAACATACATATATATGCACATCAATGATACTATAGGCCGGCGGGGGCCCTCGGGTGTTACCCGCAGGCCTGCAGTACCAATTATGTGCCCCCCCAAATTAATGTAAAAATACATATTTACTTATAAATAAATAACCCCCCCCTAACACATACTGTATAGTAATGGGCACAATTACTATTATCCACAAATGGATAATAGTGAATGTGCCCATTTTAAATACATAAACACCAATCAATACATTAAATACATATAGCACTCACCCATGTCCGGCTGCCATGATGAAGGTCATCCTCATCTTCATCCTGGCCATGCCCCCTCCCCTGATGCAAAACAGACACAAAAATAAAAACATCCAATGTAATGTTCCCTAACCCCTTAATCACCATAGTGGTTATTAACCGCTACAGTCATTAAGGGGTTAACCCACCCTCACCCACCACTCGGGAGGCTTACATACCCTCCCACACTAACCCCCAACCCTGTGAGGCCTAACCACCCTCACCCACTACCCACAAGGGAGGCCTAACCACATACCCTTGGGGCCAATACCCCCTCCCCCCACTCCCAGTACCCACAATAAAAACAATACACTGCCCCACAATAAGCATCATTCTATTTATTAAATACATTACCCACCCCCTGTGCTCCCCCATAAATAAATGATTTATTCTTTTACATACAGGGTTCATACCCCAGTCCCACGCGAGTCCCCGGCGGGCTGGCGGGGCACCTGACAGACCTACAGGGTAGGTACCAGCAACTTGTTTCACACAGGTTCTAGAGGCCTGTTGGTGGGTCCCGCCAAGCGCCATGGCCCCCAGGTGGTCTCCTTGGGTCACCGTGGGCCACAATTGGGTCCCCACGGTAGGCCCGCGGATGTCTGGGAGCCCCGGGTCAGACCCACAGGTGTCTGCGGGGACTCAGGTGGTTCTCACGGGGGTCTGGGGAACTAAGGGTCCGCGGTGCCCCCACGAATGTGTGACTGTGACGATCGTGAGGGTTTGGTCCGGGATTAACGGGGTTACCCCCCCAATTGTCCCCCTCTAACCTCGCCAGGGAGACAAGGGGTTAACTGGGCTGAGGCCCAGAAATGTGATTTAACCCTTGTTATAACATGAAAATGCTTATTCTCCTGTGTAAATGTATTGTTGCTGGATCAGTGTCTGCATAACCCACCCACTTGGACATAAGGGGTTAATCTTATATGCAGTGCTGAATAAAAAGTTACCTGAAAACTGGTAATTTGGGAACGGAGGGCGCCAGCACCCTGATTTTTGGGGTGCCGCTTCAGCGGAACCCCCCAAGTACCCACATATTAAAAATATAACTTTGTCATAAGAGGGACATATATTTTTGATAAAGTGCCTGTCTGGGGCAGTTTTTGAAATGTACAGGCCGAATGCTAAATTGCCTCTGCCTGCCCTTTGTAATGCATACCAGAACCCAAATGCTGTGCATATGAGCGGGGGTCACTTGCCTATGCAAGCTTCCTCTCTGGAGGTGCATATCAAAAGGGACCCAGAGGTCTGGGCTAGGTGTGATACATAGTGATCAAAAGGTAACTACCTAATTGTTTATGTGGGAAGCTAAAAGCCTGCTTCAAAGGGTTCATTGATGGGGGTAGGGGTGGAGCTACCCAAGAAGGGAATCAAAATGAGTAACCTTATTAAATATAAGAATATTATGAGATGTCCTTGGCTGAACATGCTAACATATTTGTATTCGTGGGACTTCCCCGCCACCAACCGTTACAAACACTTAATATCTGGCCCTTAGTGGCTGCCAGATATTAATATCTCTATTAATTTTCATATTACACTGTAATGTTTAGGTCTCTCTGCGAGCGTCATGTGTGACGGAATGTATTAATATATCTCACCTGCCTGTATGTATTACTGAACTCAAGTTAGGGAGTGATTTGCAGTAAATATGAAATTTTGGTTGAGTTCTGAAAGACTGCAACCCCCCCCCCACCTGTTATGATAATGAGCAGGGACGAGGATGTTTTTGTAAACGTCGTAACTCACACTTACACACCAAGGTTTCCTGCAGGAGTGAACATGACAAATGTCCTCCCTGCTTCAAAGGGTTTATTGATGGGGGGGCTACCCCAAGCTGGAAGTCCAAAATGAGCTTCAAAAACTTCAAAGGGACTTTTGCTAGACGGCACGGCGCCGTATCTGGGAAAGAGGGGGTTAAAATGATATATAAGTCAGAACCACCTTTTACCCATTGTTCTTTTCATGCAAATGTTCTTCATGCAAATGTCTTCATGCATGTGTCCTGCATGTATTGCTGTGATGTCAACTGAAATATGGGAGAAGTGGCCCAGTCTGTATCCTGATGGCCTTCTGTCCTAATCTTTAAGTAAGTGTCTATATTTTGCTGTTATTTGTACATTTTTGTGTGTTCACCTTTATCAAGGAATAAATTATATTTTATCATATCTAAGTCTCTTCCCAGTTCAAACCCAGGTATATATATATTTATATATAGTTTTGGTGTAAATTACAGCCTGTCATAAGCTACCGTGACAGTGACCACCGGTTCCTCCCCGCACCTACGGGTCCGCGGTGCCCCCACGGATGTGGGACCACAGATGTGGGACCACAGATGTGGGACCACCGCTTCATCCCCGCAGGTGTCACCCATGGAACCACCAGCCTGATACCCGTCAGATTCCCGAGGATACCTCAGGTGGTCTCCAGAGGTCTCACGCAGAACCAAGGAACCAACCCTGAATGTAAAAAAAATAAACCTGGCGTATACATTAAATACATACATTCCCCCCTCAACACCTACACTACAATAATGTGCAAAATAACTATTATCCAGATTGGGATAATAGTTTATTTGCCCATTATTAAACACATTAACTAGCATATTCAAATAAATAAAGTACTACTGACCTCATCAATAAGAAGCCCCCGTCGCCAGCAACATCCTTGTCTTTCGTTGCCCACAAAATACATAGCCAATACATAGCCAATTCATTGCAATTACATTCAGCTATCAATTAACCCCTTAAACACCGTATCGGATAATAACCGCAAAGGTAATTAAGGGGTTAAGCCACACTGGGCCGATACCCACCCTTCACCCATTCATTTGTACAGTGGCTTCATCATGCAACTATATATATATATATATATATACAGAGATACAGAGATACACACAAATATATATATATATATATATATATATATAATATATACATATATATAATATAAAAATAAACAGATGGCACACACATATGTTGTAAAAAGGTGCATGTCCCATACAGTTAATGTATAGATAGGTTCCTTACCGAGTAGATCCAGGATCGCAAGATCACAAGGCAAGAAGGAGACAGCACACTCAAAGGTACAAAAAACAGTGTGTATTCAGTAGAAAAACCGGCACATAAACCTGACGTTTCGGTCCTTGACACAGGACCTTTCTCAAGGGAGTGCTAATACATAGTGATACCTGACAAATATATACCCACCACCCATAAACAAACAGATCCCTGATAGGCTAGACCATGAGGTAAAACAGCTGTGAGCACTAGCTAATCAATTATGACATCAGCACTGAACAACAGTGGTCTCAGATGGCGTCTCACGTATGTGTTATCGTCGTGGTAGAAATCTTCGAGACGCATTGGTGCAGGCTGACCCATCGAGCAAATATACACCGACTCCATCATGGCTTAGGAGGAAACCTGGCACGTATAAATGCCATGGCTGCATCAATTGCAGCTTCATGCAGACTGGACAATCATTCTCTCACCCACACAATGGGTATCCTATTCCCATCAGATCTTACATTAACTGTGAGACACGGTTTGTAGTTTATTTCATCAAATGTCCCTGTGGACTCTATTATATAGGGAAAACAAGCCGGATGTTTAAGGAAAGGATGGCCGTTCATAGGTCCACCATTAGAAAAGCTTTGTTGGATACTGACAACGGGGATGACCTACAACACCTTCCAGTGGCAAGACACTTCAGGCAACATAAACATGGTTTATCCACAATGAAGTGTATGCCTATCCTACAAGCCAATACATCCTCACGTGGGGGTGATAGGAATAAGTTGCTGCTTCAACTGGAGGCAAAATGATTTATGAACTAAGAACAATGTCACCACATGGTCTCAATGAAGATTTTCGCCTAGGATGTTTCATCTAATATGATAAAAAAAAAACTAAATTTAACACTTGGGACATTATTTGCACATTGTCTTTATTTTTATGCCATTTTTGCTTTTTGCTTTAGACTTTCTGTTTTTGTATTGGTGCATTATATTTTCTTTGCAATTTTTTCTGCATTTTTTACACGATTTGCATTTTTTGCATTTTTTGCATTTTTGTGGTTCTTCCACATTAGCTCTCTTGGTTGTGTCTGTAATTTTTTTCTATTTTTTTTCTGTTTTGTTGCTTATTCTCCTTTCTATTGCCCTATCCACCTTATGTCCACTGTATCTAATAGTGATGCTTTATTAGTATGCCTCTGCTTTAATTTTGTGTCCAGTCCTCTGTCTTTCTGTCTCATTTTTATGCACTCACTCCTCATGTGTCTTGGGACTCCATGGTAACACTTCTCTTCCCGTCCCTTTTTTTCTGTTTTTCACTTTATTATTTTTCCCTCCTTAACTATGGTTACCTGATGTTATGACACCTGTTCAATATTTATGATTTTTAAACTCATGCTAGCCATGCATGCGTTATCATGCTTGCTTTATTTACATTGCGATTGAAGTTGCTGTTTGTGTCTTTTTGACACTTTAATATGTTATGATATGCGATGGTTTGCCCATGTGTTAGGTTGCCTATTTGAGCCAGCACTGTGTGCACATTGGTCGTTTGCGTCTTTAAGGATATTTCTCTATATCTCATTGCAGTTACGTATGCTGCGCATGCTCGCCATTGTTGTTTTGCAGTGGTGGTTACCTGGTTACATTTGACGCCATCCGACATGGTGTTACCCAGTGCTGACGCCAGTATTTGAATGTTAGTCACTACAGCTGCTATTTCCTTTATGTATTGTTAGGATATGTTCCACAGATATGCTCTGTTGTCTTTTTGTGCAAACTAACATACGCATTGAATGCTCGTGCCTTTTAGGTATTCCCCTTATTTATTTAGTTGCGATGTACATTGCGCACGCATGCCACTGGTAAATAAGGCAGCACTGATCAGCATGATACGTGAGACGCCATCTGAGACCACTGTCGTTCAGTGCTGATGTCATAATTGATTAGCTAGTGCTCACAGCTGTTTTACATCATGGTCTAGACTATCAGGGATCTGTTTGTTTATGGGTGGTGGGTATATATGTTTGTCAGGTATCACTATGTATTAGCACTCCCTTGAGAAAGGTCCTGTGTTAAGGACCGAAACGTCGGGTTTATGTGCCGGTTTTTCTACTGAATACACGCTGTTTTTTGTACCTTTGAGTGTGCTGTCTCCTTCTTGCCTCGTGATCTTGGGATCCTGGATCTACTCGGTAAGGAACCTAATATATATATATATATATATATATATATATATATATATATATATATATATATATATATATATAAATATATATATATATATATAATCACCACAATTATTAAGGTTATGGTGGGTAAAAAAAGTGACAAAAATCCTCCACAGTAAAGCATAAAGCAACTGTAAATATTACTGTATGTTCATTTGCATGTCTTAGACAGGTCTGCAACCCTGTCTTTCCCTATTATCGCCCAGCATACAGCGCTTCCACTGCAGCAAGGGATTCTGGGAAATGACATGCAAATGAGCACTCAGTGCCACCTTTTGTCTCAAGCTTGTATTACACAAGCAGATCCTCAAGCCAATGCATGCTGTTTTAAACACAGCTTTTAGACAGAGGCTGGGATGAGATGCAAAGTGTCACGATTGTGCTCGCCACAAACCGGGACCGGACCGCGGGGCTGAGGCTGGGTTATGAAATCACCGACCTTATACCGCGCAGACTGGTCCGGAGTGCACAGTTCATAGTCAAACAGGCCGGGTTCAGGACTGGAGATAACAGCATAGTTGTTGGGCAAGCCAGAGTCAGGGTAGGAGATATCCGGGTAGTCGTAGTTCAAACAGGAAGTCGGCAACAGGAAATCAAGCTGGTCCCTTTGCGTCAGCGCAATCGCTGCAGGTCGGGAACGAGGTTTACGCGAGTGGCGTCCACGACCCATGGCTCCGGTCTAGGAGAGGGAAGACTGACCGCAATAGGCACACCACCAGGCAGCACTAGTAACCCCGTGTTACAGCGCAAACGAAGCAGGTCTGTAAGAACCAGGAACTCAGGAACTCAGCGTAGCAGCAGCAGGCCTGGAGGAAACTGGACGAGTACAACAAACTGGAACAAAAACAGAGATACGTAACGAAAGAACAAGGCTTGTGGCAGAAACACAGGTAACATCCCATAAGGATCTATGCTCGGCAAGGAAGTGAAGCCAAAGCAGGATATTTAAAGCGACAGTGACCAATCCGGACGAGGGGCATGGTGGAGGCGTGTCGAGGAGCTGCTCGTGAGTGGCTGAGAGACCAGGAAGTAGTGGAGCACAGCTGAGAGTCTGTAACACCAGTGCCATAATCCAAGATGGCGACGGCAGAGTTCAAGGTATGCACTGGGCGTCGGCATGGGTGGTGACGGGGGGCCGGGGCAGCAGCCGCTGCAGTACTGGTAGTGGGTAAGGAGGGGTCACACCACAAGGGAGGTGGCCCCCGATTCCTTACAGTACCCCCCCCTTCAGGATCGACCTCAGGGCGATCATAACCACTCCTAGAGTTAGGGGACCTGGAATTGTTCCGGAATTGTCTAGGATGGAGAGTAAAGTTGTGGTCCAGAGACTCGTGGGCACTCATTGGTCTTGAAGACATTGAGTTATTCCTAAATTGTTTTAGGCGAGCAGGGCATCTGTAAACCAGCAGTTCATTGGCGAGTACAAACTTAGGATAGGAAAGTGGTGGTAGAGAAATTATTGGTACGTGGCTCGCCACGCGAAATGGCTTGGAAATCCAAGGCTGTGAAGAACCAGGGGGTTCTGGAGCAGAAACAGCAGAAGGGCCCCGTTGGGAGCCCAGTCCCTAGTAATGGTACCAAAATTCAGGACAAGAGGCACCAATAGTTGAAAGAGCTTATCAGGGCGACCTTCCGGACAGACAAAGTCTTTGCTGACATCATCACGTGGGAATTTGAGAGGGTCTTCTCCTCCAAAGGTTTTCCGGGTAGTGGTCAGCGAGGGTATAGGGTGGGTGGGTGCATTGCCAGGTATGGGTATAGTAGATGACAAGGTGAACAGTAAACCAGGCTTAGGGACCGAAATCTTGAGGTGTGAACTGAATATTTCCAACACAGAGGACGCAAGCACAACAGAAGGTTCCGTGAGGGATAACCATGGGTTCGCTGAGGCAGAGAAGCAATCATTAGTGGAGCTACCAAATATTGTAGAATGCTCAGAGAGAGACAATATAGTCTGTGATCTCCACTTCCCAGAGTCCAAGCCAGAGACAACAGGGAGAGAAACCCCATAGTTAAAGTCATACTGAGGTACTTCAGGGGCCACCGAATGGTCCGTGAAAAGAAACTGCCTTCCCGCACTGGGGATTTGGAGCGCAGCAAGGGTTACTTCGGATATGGCACCAGAGTGCGGGGAAGGTATACAGGGCCTTGCAGAGATTTGAACAACCGCATGAGGCGGATTACGTGCTGCAACGAACTCCAAGGGCATCGTACTTGTCATAGAAGTGGGAGTAGGCTCTGGAACTTTAATATCTGGAACTTGACAATCAGGCAGTGCAGGGGCAGCGGAGGGAGGGGAGCTAGTGTCTGGAGCTGGAGGTTCAGAATCAGTAACAGGGACACTGGTAGAAGGAGAACTAGCGTCTGAAGCTGACACCTGGGATTCAGTGACAGGTACTGGGGAAGTTAGAGGGTCAATAAGCGGTAAGTTGGAACCGGGGAAACTCTTAACAGCAGAAACCTTAGTAGGAAAAAGAGTTTTATCAAAAACTGCAAGGGCCCTAACTGGGGTACTTGTCATGACAAAATCAGAAATAGGTATGTTTACTAGTGCTAAAATTCTGATAACGGAACTGCTAGCCAGTGATGTGGGTGTCTGGGTTACACTAATAAGAAAATCAGATACTGTGGAAAGTGACTTAGGACTAATCATGGAAGTTCTAGGTTTGCAGGATATGTGTGAGAAGGTACCCTTTAACACAGGGGTTTTAATCTTAGCCTTGAATAACCCAACGGTTGCTGGAGCACATTTAGATGCAATGCTAAAGGACTGAGGTTTAGCAAGTGAAGGAAGACAAAATAGCTCAGATTTATACACCTGAATTTGTAATGTAGGCAGGGTGGTTTCTGACTGTACTAAGGGGGTGACAGCAGATACGCGGATCTCTGGAGGGGTTGCTTGGGAAGGAGTGTCTGGGAAATCAGCTGTTCTGAGGTGGGGTTGGATCCCCTCAGTTTTTGTGTATTTTTAATAAATTACCTTCCACTAATCCCTGGTGCGCATTTGTGCATTTTTTTATTATCTTGTTTTTCAGGGTGCCTTCCCCCCTTTCTAAGGGGGGTTCACCTAGATTTGAGAGTTTCTGGGGAGACACTTTATGTACATGCTGCAAAGGGATCATCCACACCATCACACAGCACGAGCGCTGAATATCCTGTTTTTTCTAATTTGAAGAAGGAATTCGTCATCTCCAGCTGGAGCCGGATTCTTCTTTGTCAAAAAAAAGATGGCTCTCTTCGCCCCTGTATTGACTACAGAGGTCACAACAAGATTACGATCAAGAACCATTACCCCCCACCACTCATTTCCAAGCTCTTCGACCGCCTACAGGGGGCAACAATTTTTTCCAAACTTGATCTCCGCGGAGCTTATAATCTTGTCCGCATCCGCCAGGGTGATGAGTGGAAGACCGCCTTCAACACCCGGGATGGGCATTATGAATACCTAGTCATGCCCTTCGGCCTTTGCAATGCCCCGGCAGTCTTCCAGGAGTTTGTCAATGAGATCTTCCGCGATCTCCTCAACAGCTTCGTCATCGTGTACCTTGACGATATCCTCATCTTTTCTAAATCCCTCCCTGACCACATTCAGTACACCAAATTAGTCCTGTCCCGCCTTCGAGAGCACCATTTGTACATCAAGCTGGAGAAATGTTCTTTTCATCTATCTTCCATTCCCTTTCTAGGATACATCATTTCTAGCACAGGTTTCTCTATGGACCCAACCAAACTCAAAGCTGTCTTAGAATGGCCGCAACCCACTTCCCTGAAAGCCATACAGCAGTTCTTAGGATTTGCGAACTACTACCGTAAATTCATCAAGAACTTTTCATCTACCGTGGCTCCCATCACTGCCCTTACTAAGAAGGGAGCTAACACAGCAGCCTGGTCTCCTGCAGCCCTCCAAGCTTTTGACTCCCTCAGGAAGTCTTTCGCTTCTGCCCTAATCTTGCATCATCCAGACCCCAGGCTTCCCTTTACCCTGGAGGTAAACGCATCCGATATCGGTGCAGGCGCCATCCTCTTTCAGAGACAGTCCCCACAGGCCAAACTTCACCCCTGCGGGTTCTTTTAAAAAAAAATTCTTCAGCAGAACGGAACTACGTCGTCGGAAATAGAGAACTCCTGGCTATTAAACTCACCCTTCAGGAATGGAGACATCTTCTGGACGGAACAGAGACCCCCATTTCAATCCTCACCGACCATTAAAACCTACTTTATATTGAAAGTGCACGTCGTCTTGGAGCACGTCAGGCTCGATGGTCCCTTTTCTTTTCGAGATTCAATTATCTCATATCCTACATTCCCGGCTCAAAAAAGCAAAAGGCGGACGCACTCTCACGACAATTTCTGTTCGAGGACATATATATATATATATATATATATTTATCATTAAATATTTCTATAGATTAGAAAATGACTTACGTCTCAATATTGCACATTATTTAAGGGTCAGCTATTTGTGAGAATTGATGGGGGCTAATTTCTGCTAGAAGCGACTGCAAAACATTCTTCTTGCACGTATCTTTCATTCTGCATTTACTAAGATTGGCAAAATGGTCCAAGACGGCTGCTATGGTCAAAAAGGCTGACTTGTGATCCTTTCCTTGTGGTTGACTCACGGCCCTTGGTGACCTCCCACCTTCCTCATATACAGTCTTCTCAGTCCCCCCATATCCTTAAGAGACAGTCTATTCAAAGAACAGAACAGTTAACCATTTCATAGTCCTGCTGGACTAAGATGTCCAAGTTGTGCATAACTTCATTCCTTTCCGGCCATTATATCAGCCCAGTTGATTTCTTCTTTGGTCTCTTCTTCTGGGGGAATGGCAACATCATCACCGCAGAGAGGCATAGTGTCGGTGGGGGTTGCAACGCAATTCTGGATCAGAGTTTTGCTGTACTTAACAAATAGAGAGCAATGAGTAGGACAAATACACATACAAAAACAGTCGCTAGCTTCGCTCAAAGCAAATCAATCCAACCACCAAGTCCCAATTGTCCCTGAATCCTGGATAAATACACAACATTGCGCTTTAACTAGAGCGCATACATGCCCCTCCCTTTGAGGCTAAAATATAGTCTAGAGCTATTTTAATCTGCGGAGCTATTAATTTAAACTAAACCTATTCTTGGTTAAGTGAGTAAATGTCTGTGGTTGTATGATTGAGAATATCCCTGTAAACCTGTCATACAGTAACCCAACTCCTACATTTGGGAATAAATTCCCCGAAATGTATTCTTCCCATAGACTACTTTTTATTACTTGTGTAATGGGTGTCTCTCTTTTGTTTCTAACTCTACCTTTGAGCAATTAACATAACCGTGTGTTTGACTGATAAAGCATTCTCCAACCGGGATATCATTCTGTAGGGAGATTCTATTAACCTATAAATCCAAACAAAATAAACAGAGTTAAACAAATAATACCTTATACTATTTTGTCATCCTTATGAGACGCCACTTACACAAACATAATGGAGCATACATTGTAACTGAAAAATAATAAAAACCTGTAAAAATAAAAAGTTCAAAGTTTGTATGTTGAGGCCTGGACTTTTTTGCCTATGACCTTTCTCCCTTGATGATTAGTGGTCAGAGAGTATTGTGTCCATCAAAACACTAATTTTCAGGCGCTATGTCTTTGTCTTTATTAGCTGTTTGTGCCTAGGCTGGCACTATTTTGACGTGCGTGATGTGTATCCATGATGATAAGCAATTTTTTTACTGCAATGCTGGTGATGAGTAGTATTTAAATGGCCTTTTCATCTGGGATGAAGAGCGTGCTTGCATAGAAAATGCTTGACCATTAACCCGCCTCGCGTAGGTGCACTTTCAGCTTTAACCTGTGCCTAGAAAGACTGAAAAATATATATTAGTTGCATGCAATACTTATTAATTGTTTTATTACCAATAACATGGTCCTTAATTCGTTCCTTTGAACTACTGATGGTCATAACTCATCCCATAAGTGTCTCATAAGGAGAGAATTTAAACCTAGAAATAAATTCTTGTATTAATATGGTTACTACTATTATTAGCATCCGCATATAAACAGAGATATCCCCTATTAACGCTCCTCAAATTTTAAACTAAGCAACCAATGTGGACTTGACTTTACTACAATCCAAGTTCCTAAAACTTGGTACCTCAGCCTGTGCCAAACCAATTGCTTCCATAATCAACTCTATCCTATCTGCAGGCCATTTCCCTAAGACCTGGAAAACTGCCAGAGTTGTCCCAATCTTCAAAAATGGGGACAAAAACACTGTCTCAAACTACAAATCAATCTCTCTTCTCCCAATACACACTTAGGGATCTATGCAGTAAGCAGCGAAAAAAAGCATTCGCCAGTTTTTGAACTAGCCATGTTTTTGGCGTGTTACACTTGCTGTATGCAGGAATGGGCGAATCCGCGGCAAATCAATGCACCACCACCATTTGCCAAGATGGTGAATAGCTTGGCGTGAATGTTCAAATGGCATGCACGCACCGCCAATGGCGTTCTGTTTCTGAATCGCGCGAGTACACAACCAATGGCGTGATTGAGTGGCCTATTTAAAGGTGACATTTGTTTATATTCTTTCTCTGTGTTGTTGGGAGAGAGAGGGAGTGATGGACAGAGCTGTGCATTGTGAGAGAAATTGATAGACGTGTTGATTGATTTGTTTTGTGCTATTATATTTTGTTTGAAACTTATTGTTATTGTCTGTTTGAAAGTGTTTAGTGAGCTTGAGGTTTAATTTTTTTTGTGTTGCTTGTGAGTGCTAGAGGTATGGATGGGAGGCGTGGGAGTCAGAGGAGTGATGCTGTGGTGAGTGGTGATGCTGAGGTGAGTGATGTGAGTCAGGAGAGTGATGCTTGTGTGAGTGGTGATGCTGAGGTGAGTGCTGTGAGTCAGGAGAGTGATGCTGGTGTGAGTGCTGCTCGTGTGAGTAGCCATGTGAGAGAGGGGAGTGATGCTAGGGTGAGTGCTGCTCATGTGAGTAGCTGTGTGAGAGAGGGGAGTGATGCTAGGGTGAGTGCTTCTCGTGTGAGTAGCCATGTGAGTAAGGGGAGTGGTGGTGGTGGTTGGGTGCGTGGTGGTGGTGGGTTGCGTTGTGGTGCGTGGTGGGGTGCGTGGTGGTGGTGGTGGTGGGGTGCGTGGTGGTGGTGGGGTGTGTGGTGGTGGTGGGGCATTGTGACCAACTATGATCAGCTGTATGGTCATTTATTAGGTAAGAACATTAATTCATTGATTATCTAACAAATTGTACTGCTATGATTATTCATAAATATTTTTAAATATATCTGATATAATTAACGTCATGTATGTCATATGTAACACATGGCATCTATGTAAGTATCTAATGGATCTTATGTATGTATGTAAATGTCCTTCATGTATTTCAAGATAGAATGCATGTAACAGATGCGAGAATATTATATTTATCAAAACATGATCAGTTTGTCTTACAACTGAATATTTGATTTCATCACAGAATGTATGTTATGTAGATTCATTATTAATTTCCTTGCTCCACTAGTTGAAGGCCGGATGCAAAGTACAGTGACTTTAAGAGCATTATTTATCATTGTCAGAGTCAACATTGCTTATTACTATTGAAGGCAAGCGGTATCAATGTTACTTTTAAAATATGCCTTTTTGTATAGTTATGTCTATGTATTTTAATATCTCCATTTTTATACATACATTAAACAACATCAATTCACGCATACACTGCATATATCTATATCCATACTGTTCCGCTCCCTCTGTGTACACACACAACACATTCGCTATACACACACAAAATGATGGTACACACAATGCGAAACACACACAGCAGCCATCAAAATCAAAATGGAGTTGTAACAGTTATCATAACCAGGCACCCCACCCCACCCCTCCACACTACACCCCTAAATGTAAATAATGTTCAATTCAAATGTTTCATTTATGGAGGGGAGGAGTCAGCTGTTGCCTGTGAGTTCTTGCCCAATCCCCTGTCCTGTCTCTGTTGTTCATAATGCTGATTGTCTGAAAGCAAAAACACTCAAAAATACACAGTGTAAGCTGCTTGAATGTGGCAGATTCATGCATCATTACAACAAATAACATTATGTAATCCTACAGCAGTCCTGCACAACTCATGTTGTAGTTTGCCGCATACAGGGCATGTTTTCAGGATATCAACAGTTCACCACAGATGCCTTAATTAGTGGCTCAGTATGAGTGATACATTAATTGAGGCAACTATGCACAAGTATGTAGTTAAACAAAACATGTCCTGTTTGCTGCGTTTTAACCCTAGGGTTGTGCATGACTGTGATAAAGCATTATTGTCAATGATGTCTGTATTATTACAGCTTGTGACTATCATTCAACATTTTCACTATTATGTATATATTTTGATGTATACCTACCCATGTATGTTTTAGTTTGTGTGCCACACATGTCAGATAAAGTTGCATTTTTTCACTGTGTTCAGTATTGCAATCATTTGAGCAAACTTACCAAAGCAGATAATTAATACTAGTCCATTATTGTATTATATTTAAAGGCAGGACCAGTTCCACAATCCGTCGACAATTATGGGAGGATATTCGTCTATCTGTGTCAGCATGTGGCAATCAGGTCCGGACACTAAAAAATTGTCGAAAAAGGTTTGACGATATCCGAAGAAATTTAAAGGAAGCCATTCAATTTGGGGCGGAGACATGCTTCCGGGACTGGAGGTGGACCACCGGCATCACCTGTAATATTAACACCTTTGGAGGAGCAGTTGCGAGACAAATTGTTGCCAGTAGTCATATCTGGTTTGCCTGGTGATAGAGATATAGGCGTATATGGCGAAATTTTTCCACCAGTTCAATAAATTCTCAATATTTCATGTTGTGTATAAAAATGTTGTATAGAATGTGACAGTATAAAAATGTTATTGTAATGTTGTGTAAATGTTTTCATATAGGATATTGACAAACTGTACAAGAACCATTTATGTGATGTTGTATCATCAATTAATTTCAACGAATCATTACTTAAATTAATTATCCAATGTTATGTACTTACATACACATTTTTTTCCCTTTAGGTGCATTATTTGGTCACGTGGAACATGTATCCTAAACAGATGTTAATAATTAAAATAAGGCATCATACAATCATACCCATTTTATTCCTCTTAAATACTTCCAGTTAAGCTTCTCTCATTAACAAAAATATTCTTGTCAAATGTATGTTTTTGTTTATTCATATAGTTACACTGCCGACACAGTTTATCCGAGTGCGGCTCATTCCGCAAGCCGGGAAATGTCCCGGCTTGCGAGCCACACTCCCTCAGCGTGCCGCGCATCACCGATGCGCGGTCACGCATCATCGGGTGCCAGCGCCCCCTGCACGCACGTCCAGGGCTCCCCGAGGGAGCCCTGGTGTCCCGCGATCGCGGGACGGCGGCAGGGGGTGCCGGGGGACCCGGCGGACCCGGCAGCGGTAGGGAGAGCACCCCGATCGGAGGGCGCTCTTCCGCTGCTTCGGCGCGTGCCCGTCACCCTCCGGCGCGCGCCAGGATACTGCTGCGGCCAAGAACGGGCAAATGCTCGAATAAACTTGGCCGCAGCAGTACACCTGTGCGTCACAACATACAAGAAGAGGTGGGCACATCTGATTCTTCTTTGGCATCATCACTACTGGAAGGTGAGGCTATAATGTTATGATTATAGAATGTGTTCATTTGTACGTAACCACAAACATATGTATGAACATAGATCACATGCACATGTTGGTGATATGGCCATACTTATTAATAGCAACTTGACAAATGATGTTGCACTCATATAAATGTCACAAACAGATAACAGGATTTGTGAAGTAATGGCTCACAAATTATAATGTCGAAATTAGAAACATTGCTACTATGTAAGGTCACTATGAATGTTTACATCTCAAATACAAATATTCTTTCATTTATTATGAAATGAATATATTGACTACACTAATGTTCGTATTTGATGTTCAACATTACATACGCACAAAATCTTTGTGATTGCAAAAAATGGAGTATACTTTGTATAGTACAGAAAAGAATATAGTATTAATAAGGTGCCAGTAGGTAAAGGATATAATCACACCAATAGGAAGACCAGGAAATGGATTCCAGACCGAAGGGATGTGCTTGAAAGAAATAAAAAAGAAACACAAAACATAGTGTAATATTGTAAATGCAATGGACAAACAACATATACTATACACACCTACTAAATTAATAAATATCAGCTGAGATCATGGGTGAAGTGGCATTTAAAAAACATTTAATAAAACTTATTAAAAACATTGGACATAAGAAAAATAAAAAATAAAGAATAGTATAACATGTGGTAAGGACATTAATATAGGCCTGGCACTCTGCAACACCAGGTGAATTGCCCACTCACCGGACGAAAGATATATACGGGCGGTGGATAAATCTGAGAGTATCCCCTCTCTACTGCTTGCACAGCTGCTGCACCGGAACAGATCCTTGGGTTGATGGTTGCACACGCCAGCCTGCGTGTGTTCACTCTCCCTTGGCGCTCGATTATGCCGTGCAGCTAGTAGCAGATTCACCGCAACAGATTCGTGGAGATATTTCAATGAACTTCAGCTGATAAACAGCTGATTCGTCTCGGCAATGGGAAACAGCTCTGGCGTAGTGATGCAGGTCCTGCAAAGTTCACCCTACGCGTTTCGAAAGCGGGCTGCTTTCTTCTTCAGGGGTTCTAAAATAGTGTCCCATAACGTACTTTTTTATAGGAGTCCAAATAGGTCCAAATTACACCCTAATTAAATTGCTGCACATGCGCACTGGATGGTATGTGAAAGTCAATGTCCGTTTGCAAGCACATGCGCAGTGCTACATTATAGCAAAAAATAAATCAACAATGTTAAAATAACGATCTCAGCTGAATGACTAACTAATAAAATAACAAAAAATGTGATATTGTGTATATAGAAAATGTGTACCTTGAATTAATGATAAGCAAGTAATAAAAAATATAATTTAGAACTAATCGTGACCATATGAATGTGCTAGAAATATATAACTAGTGAAAGTTAATAAATTACTTTCATCTATACAGTGAATAAATAATATATATATTTTACAAATCTTCTTTACAGATGCTAATATGACAATTTTTAATTTCAGTGCCTAAAAGTACATATTTATAACAAGTGCTAAATGAGGTATAAACATTTTGAAAGTGAATGTATAATATAATAAAGTAATGGTGTTAATGATGATAAACATTTTATCGTGTAAATTGAATGAAGTGCTCAATTAAAAAGTGAAACCTACCAAATGAATAATTATTTTAATAAAGTGTTTACACTTGTGGTTGAAATCAGCCACAATCTGTAGGAATAAGTTATAAATTTTATATGATTATATGGTGTATTGTGCATAAAAGGTGTTACAATATTACATACATAATGCATTTACATATTTAAACAGTAATCAATAATAAAATAGTCTGAAATCAGAAAATAAAAGAACAACTTGGATAAATCACACATTGAATTAATTTAATTAATTTAATTCAATGTGTGATTTATCCAAGTTGTTCTTTTATTTTCTGATTTCAGACTATTTTATTATTGATTACTGTTTAAATATGTAAATGCAATATGTATGTAATATTGTAACACCTTTTATGCACAATACACCATATAATCATATAAAATGTATAACTTATTCCTACAGATTGTGGCTGATTTCAACCACAAGTGTAAACACTTTATTAAAATAATTATTCATTTGATAGGTTTCACTTTTTAATTGAGCACTTCATTCAATTTACACGATAAAATGTTTATCATCATTAACACCATTACTTTATTATATTATACATTCACTTTCAAAATGTTTATACCTCATTTAGCACTTGTTATAAATATGTACTTTTAGGCACTGAAATTAAAAATTGTCATATTAGCATCTGTAAAGAAGATTTGTAAAATATATATATTATTTATTCACTGTATAGATGAAAGTAATTTTTTAACTTTCACTAGTTATATATTTCTAGCACAATCATATGGTCACGATTAGTTCTAAATTATATTTTTTATTACTTGCTTATCATTAATTCATGGTACACATTTTCTATATACACAATATCACATTTTTTGTTATTTTATTAGTTAGTCATTCAGCTGAGATCGTTATTTTAACATTGTTGATTTATTTTTTGCTATAATGTAGCACTGCGCATGTGCTTGCAAACGGACATTGACTTTCACATACCATCCAGTGCGCATGTGCAGCAATTTAATTAGGGTGTAATTTGGACCTATTTGGACTCCTATAAAAAAGTACGTTATGGGACACTATTTTAGAACCCCTGAAGAAGAAAGCAGCCCGCTTTCGAAACGCGTAGGGTGAACTTTGCAGGACCTGCATCACTACGCCAGAGCTGTTTCCCATTGCCGAGACGAATCAGCTGTTTATCAGCTGAAGTTCATTGAAATATCTCCACAAATCTGTTGCGGTGAATCTGCTACTAGCTGCACGGCATAATCGAGCGCCAAGGGAGAGTGAACACACGCAGGCTGGCGTGTGCAACCATCAACCCAAGGATCTGTTCTGGTGCAGCAGCTGTGCAAGCAGTAGAGAGGGGATACTCTCAGATTTATCCACCGCCCGTATATATCTTTCGTCCGGTGAGTGGGCAATTCACCTGGTGTTGCAGAGTGCCAGACCTATATTAATGTCCTTACCACATGTTATACTATTCTTTATTTTTTATTTTTCTTATGTCCAGTGTTTTTAATAAGTTTTATTAAATGTTTTTTAAATGCCACTTCACCCATGATCTCAGCTGATATTTATTAATTTAGTAGGTGTGTATAGTATATGTTGTTTGTCCATTGCATTTACAATATTACACTATGTTTTGTGTTTCTTTTTTATTTCTTTCAAGCACATCCCTTTGGTCTGGAATCCATTTCCTGGTCTTCCTATTGGTGTGATTATATCCTTTACCTACTGGCACCTTATTAATACTATATTCTTTTCTGTGTTCTTGTCTGACCAGGGGGTCAGTTTTAGTATTTAGGCAGCCCCCCATGTGAGGGCCATTTCTCATATAAGGGTTCATATTTTGTATATTTAGTTAGCGCTACCTGCCCTGTGTTTATACTTTGTATAGTAACATTTATTTCAACATAGTGTATCTTTAATGTGCTTCAAAATATGGCCTATCACCACCATTCATTATGTTATAATATTACATGTTAACCATGTTTGCGTAAAATGTGTACTGTATGTAAACGTTAGTTATGCTGTTGTGTCTGGCTCTGCCATGAAACAACAGTGGGCACAATAGTGTAGGGCGCAGCACTGAAAATGCAGGTCGTTTCTGCTTCACTATGCTTGCACCGTGCATCGGTCTTCTCTCTCCACACAGACACAAGCAACCCATCCTGTAGTACATTTTGTTCTTTTTTGCTCCACTGTGAAGAAGCATGGGTGTTTTCAGCTTGCACTTGACTATTAGGTGTCTGTGTGTGTCTGTGTGTCTCTGTGTGTGTGTCTGTGTGTGTCTGTGTGTGTCTGTGTGTGTCTGTGTGTGTCTGTGTGTCTGTGTGTCTGTGTGTCTGTGTGTCTGTGTGTCTGTGTGTCTGTGTGTCAGTGTTGGATGTCATTCATTTGTGGACAAAATGGTGGTTAAACAGTCTCCAAAACTTTGTGCTTGTGTACTGTCAATGTTGTCACTTGCACTTTTGATGAGCGTTTTAAAATGTACACACGCATCAAAATAAACACACACATTTTGATGATCCATGGCACCCCAGTTGGTTGAGAAATTATGCAGGACAGCCTGTGTTTGTGCTTTCAGACTTGGTGATGTCACTGCTAGCACAGCCAGCAGCATAATGTAGCAAAGGAAAGATTTCACTACAATGTACACATTTGAATTTTAATGCAATCCCCTTTCTAAATATGTCGATTATTTATGTTGCAGGGGGTGTCAGAATAACTATCATTTATGATAATGGGTATGTGCATATTAATTTTCATCAAGACACATGTCACCATTCACTCAATTAATCATGTTTAACTGTTGCTGAATAATGCCACAGAGAAAGTTATTTGACAAAGGAAGTGTCAGTGAAAATGATGATAATAATGACTGTTTTTTTCAGAAAACAACAAAAAACAAGCTCAAAAGACCGAGCTGGGATCTAGACAACCCTCCCTCAAATCCCCTGACAAAAGTTAATCGCAAAAGGGGATACTCAGACGAGGTAAGAGAGGAGGGAGAAAGCCCGCCCACAAAGAGGGGATCCCTGAGCCATTAACATTAATCGCTAGCGGGATATTTAATTTATCTTCGCTCACTATAGATCACCATCTCTTTCAGGTGCTAAAGAAGGGGCTCACCTTTGCACCCACAAGAGATGCGAAAGAGTTTGATCTATACATTGACCTTCAAAAATATTTGAGGAAAATGACATTACAGCGTCATTTTAGTAGCTCTGGTGACAAACTAGCTAACACTCAAATTAAAAAACCTATAGAGCATGATATCGAAGATGCAGCATTAATTGAGGACCTTGAAGCCCTTTTAAGAGAAAGTGACCCAGATTTTGTCAATTTCAGTACTTACCTTCATACAGGATTTAAGCCCAATTCATTCTTCTACCCATATGCCTCTAGAGGACATAATATTGACCTATTTGGTAAAATGGTGGAGAGGGACTTTAAAGAAATGTGTAAAAAAAGATCCTCCAAACATCATTCCAACCTTACCTGGGAGGAACGTAAAAGTATAAACACCTTGAAAGCCAACCCAGAAATTGTCTTGAGGTCAGCTGACAAAGGGGGTGGAATAGTCCTCTTGGATAAAGAGGACTATTTTAAAGAGGCTTATCGCATTTTGGAAGATAAAACCACTTATGTTTCTTTGGAGAGAGATCCAACTCGAGAATACTTGGGACTCGTTAAAAAACATTTGACTGAGGCTCTTGCAATTGGGATTTTGTCTAAGTCAGAATATGAATATATACTCATTGAGACACCCACAGTCCCTATCTTTTACTACATCCCCAAGATTCACAAATCCCTCACTTCCCCACCTGGACGCCCTATCATTTCAGGAATCGATTCTATTACTTCTAATTTGTCCACATATATTGATTTTTACCTACAATCACTAGTCACATCACTTCCATCTCACCTTAAAGACACCACTATGGTTTTACAGATTTTGGATAATTTTGTTTGGAATGATAGTTGTATATTAGCCACTTTAGATGTGCAAGCACTATACACGAGCATCCCCCACCAAAAAGGTATAGAGGCAACAAGATATTTTCTTATGAACCCACAATTATTACCTATAACCCAAATTGATTTTATTCTTACATCAATTGAATTCATTTTGGGTCACAATTATTTTATGTTTGATTCCCTTTATTTTTTTACAAATCTTGGGGACGGCGATGGGGACTACGTTTGCCCCATCGTTCGCTAACCTATATATGGGACTGTGGGAGTCGCTTGAGGTATTTCGATGTTCTCCTCCACAGCTGAGGCTGTGGAGGAGATATATCGATGACATCATCATTGTGTGGGAGGGAACTGAGGAATCCTATCTTGGATTTGTTGATCAACTAAATGCAAATCAATTCAATCTAAAATTTAGTGGTTTTAATAGTTCAGTTAGCATTAATTTCCTAGATTTGGAAATATATATTGAATCCAATACAGTTCAGACCAAAACACACTTTAAAGCTACTAACGTTAATTCTTATCTTGACCCTCTTAGCTGTCATGACAAAAGATGGGTTCAGAATATTCCCTTTAACCAGTTTCTAAGACTAAAGAGAAACAATTCCAAGGTTGAGGAATTTGATATACAATCTAAGTTCCTCAAGACAAGATTTCTCGATAAGAAGTATAATGAGGAACTGATAGATTCCTCAATAAAGAAACTGGAAAAAATAGAAAGGAAATCACTGATGAAATATAATAAAAATAAGAGGGACAAAAGTAAAAATACAAAAATCCCTGCTTTTATAACTCAGTTCAGTGATATGCATAATGGGGTCAGGAAAATCCTAAAAAAACACTGGGGAATACTGAAAATGGACCCTGTATTGGGCCCTCAGTTAAATTCACAACCTGGGATAGTGTTTAAACGTGCGCCAAATATAAAAAACATGTTGGCCCCAAGCCAAATCACCAGAAAAGCCATCGCATCTGGTGACATTAAAGATCGCTTGGGTATTAAAGGCACATATAAATGTGGGAAGTGCAAGGCATGTAAACATATCTGTAAAGGAACTACAGTCACGTCTTGTGCCACTAAGCGGAGTTACAATATCAAAAGTTTCATTAACTGTCAGACTACGCATGGGGTTTACGTCTTACAGTGTAACTGTAATTTACAGTACATCGGTAAGACAAAACGGCCACTAAAAATGCGTATGTTAGAACATTTGAGAAACGTAAAAAACATACCGAAAATTACAGCTAAAGGTATGCCGCTTACACCACTATTAAAACACTTTAAAGAGATCCACAACAATGACCCCAGTTGCATCACATTTAAAGGGCTTGAACATATCCAAATGAACAGCAGACAAGGCAATAGAGATAATCATTTATTAAAACGTGAACAGTATTGGATCTATGAAATGCAAACTAGACATCCGATTGGTTTTAATGAACTTATTGAGCTCACTCCATTTTTGAGATAAAATATTTGGCTCAATGTTTGTTTAATTTTATCTTTATTTTCATTAATTATTCAATATTATATTCGTCTCTCATTTTTATGGTATATGTATTAACATTGTATGTTTTAATTAAAGCACTATATGCATCTATTTTAATTAATTGGGTGTTTTAAAGATGAATTATAATCTCATTATGTGCAATTAATATGTAAAATATATATTTGTTTTTGCTCTAATTCAGTGTATGTATATAAGTTGATGATCTCAAGTTATGTTATGTTCATGTCTATGTAAGCATTGCAGGTTCGGATTCGTATATGTGTCTGTTAAACCTGCAACACGTGACCGCTGTAACACATGACGTTGCAAGGGAAAGAGGTAGCATCACTTTAAACATACTACTGGCATTCTAAGGGCATTGGGTTTGGCGTCGGAAGGGGGCCGTCCTAACTGATTCCCTTCTTCCTACAAATACGCGCAGATGACGCTGTACGTGACCTCCTGACGAAGCACGTGGTGCGAAACGCGTAGAGGTCACGACAGGTCATCCTGCGCGTGTTTGCTGAGAGGCTGAAACGGAGCTTGCCTGAGGCTCCAGAGGCGGTTGTTTCCATCTTCCTTGATGCCGTGATCCGGATCCTGTACGGTCATCAGAGGTCCCCCTTCTCTGCCTCAGTGTGAGTGTTCGTTTCCTCCTGTCAGCAGTTTTATAGCTCTCTATGGCGGTTTTAACCTTAACTCCCTTGGGCTGTTAGTACTTTCTCTGTTTATTATTTTTACATTGATTGTGTTTTTTTTTTCTTATGTTGTGTATGTTTAACTGTGTTAGAGTTTTCTATGTTTAGAGACCATATATATGGTTTACATTTCTGGGCAGCTAATTCATTGAGCTGAGGAGGGGTTGGATCCCCTCAGCTGTTTATGTGTTTGTTTTAATAAATTAATACTAATTCCATCCCTTGTGCGCTTTTGTGCATTATTTTCTTCTTCATCAAGACACATGTCACCATTCACTCAATTAATCATGTTTAACTGTTGCTGAATAATGCCACAGAGAAAGTTATTTGACAAAGTTTTTTGTCTAGAAAAAAATTTATTATGTAAAATCTCATACTTTTTAACAACACATGCTGACATAAAAATATGTTAACAATGTCAAATGTTAATTGCAAATTTTATCTTTAATACATAGAGATTGAATGTCATGAACATCACAGTCCAGTATTAACCGAAGCACGTTGAGTACCTCATGCCAGGAATCAACAAGACAGTTTGGCAGCAATTGATGCGTCCGAATCAAGGATGATTTTAATACAAAATACCCACCACAGGAACTAATGGGAATACACCAAATTATGGCATCAGAAATGCGGCAAATGAAACATATCATCTTAAAAATCCCAGAAGAATTGCATATCATGAATAACACATTCAAAACTCTTGTGAACACTTTACTACAAGTTAATAATCTTCAACCAGACTCTACATGAAATGAAGGCCACTTTAGCGGCAACAATGAAGGCTCTTTCTATGCTGCCATTTTGTCACCACAAACTGAGGTGTTAAATGTATCTAGTGATGACTTATCCGAAGTAAGAAGCTTTAATCTTGAATCACCAACGATGGTTGAACCAATGCAGACATCTAGTACAGATGATAATCTTCAAGCGGCACCTAAAAGAAGGTCAAAAAAAAGGAAATTGTCAACTACTGAAACAGAATTAACTTCCCTTGGCTGTAAGACATTGTCCAATAATGTTCAACAATATACCGAGGCACAAGGTACACCTGTATTTAAGCAGCCACAAAGTCTTCAAGCCTATACCCAGGCACAAGGTACACATGTCTATAACCAGCCTAAAAATCTTAAACTGTCTTCCCAGGCCCAAAGTGCACCTGTCTTTACCCAGGCCCAAAGTGCACCTGTCTTTACCCAGGCCCAAAGTGCACCTGTCTTTACCCAGGCTCAAAGTGCACCTGTCTTTACCCAGGCCTAAAGTGCACCTGTCTTTACCCAGGCCCAAAGTTCACCTGTCTTTACCCAGGCCCAAAGTGCACCTGTCTATAACCAGTCTCCAATTCTTCCAGTGTCTATCCAGGCCCAAAGTGCACCTGTCTATAACCAGCCTCCAATTCTTCCAGTGTCTACCCAGGCCCAAAGTGCACCTGTCTATAACCAGCCTCCAATTCTTCCAGTGTCTACCCAGGCCCAAAGTGCACCTGTCTATAACCAGCCTCCAATTATTCCAGTGTCTACCCAGGCCCAAAGTGCACCTGTCTATACCCAGCCTCCAATTCTTCCAGTGTCTACCCAGGCCCAAAGTGCACCTGTCTATAACCAGCCTCTAATTCTTCCAGTGTCTACCCAGGCCCAAAGTACACCTGTCTATAACCAGCCTCAAATTCTTCCAGTGTCTACCAGGCCCAAAGTGGACTTGTCTATAACCAGCCTGAAAATCTTACAGTGTCTACCCAGGCCCAAATTGGACTTGTCTATAACCAGCCTGAAAATCTTACAGTGTCTACCCAGGCCCAAAGTCAACTTGTCTATAACCAGCCTGAAAATCTTACAGTGTCTACCCTGGCCCAAATTGGACTTGTCTATAACCAGCCTAAAAATCTTACTGTGTCTACCCAGGCCCAAATTGGACTTCTCTATAACCAGCCTGTAAATCTTACAGTGTCTACCCAGGCCCAACGTGGACTTGTCTATAACCAGCCTGAAAATCTTACAGTGTCTACCCAGACCCAAAGTGCACCTGTCTATAACAAGCCTCCAATTCTTCCAGTGTCTACCCAGGCCCAAAGTGGACTTGTCTATAACCAGCCTGAAAATCTTACAGTGTCTACCCAGGCCCAAAGTGGACTTGTCTATAACCAGCCTGAAAATCTTACAGTGTCTACCCAGGCCCAAAGTGGACTTGTCTATAACCAGCCTGATAATCTTACAGTGTCTACCCAGGCACAAAGTGGACTTGTCTATAACCAGCCTCAAATTCTTCCAGTATCTACCTATGGCCAGAGTGGTGCAGCAATTGTTCAGACACAAAGTGCAGCAGTCATTACCCCGAAAACAACAAGTAAAAGAGGTGTTAAGCCACAAACAAATGAAAGTGAGCCATCAAACAGGCCAGTTACTCGTTCACAAATTAAAAATAAAAAATAAAAAGTATTTTGATAATCAATATTGTTTTGTGTTGTTCTTCAACAAAATGCTTTCATGTTGTCTTTATGTTTGTTGTAAGTGTGTTGTGAATATGTATTTAGCTCAATTTCATAATTTTTGCATTAATACATGTATGTCAGGAATCGGCGTTCTCCTCGCTTCCCACACAGAGCACTCCCTCTCCGCAGGGAGCCCCTGGACACACAAAACAATCCTGCCTTACCGGCCTCCACGGCTCCTCGCCCCTGCCACCGTCGCGGGATCACTCCCCTCGGCGATTCCTCTGCTCAGCGCCGGGCGCGCCCACGCCCTCCTGCACGCACACCTACACGCACGCCAGCCCCAGACGTTATGTGCATGCATTCCCAGCTTACAGAGCACACGCCTAACAGAGCACTTTTAACCACTGCTCCTGCAGTGAGGCGTCGCCCCCAAGCATCACACAGTTCCATGCAAATCAAGGATTACACTCGGCTGGGCTGTAACACCTCCCTCCTTTCAGGGAAGACTCCTTGCATTCCTCCAGGCCTGCCCCCTTTTCCCATTGGCCTGCCCAGCTTTATCATGCCTGTGCTTCCCATCACTCGTCGCTCGACATAGTCTCTGTATGGAAGTACTTCTGGATTCTCTCAGTGTTTTCACAGGTTCTGACGCAGCTTGTACGACTACCCCCTCTGGCTCTCGATCTCGGCACCCCTTGGACAACGCTCACTCTGGTAACCCCTTGAACACGGCTTGGACTACGACCTATCTCCACTCTCCACTCCCTGACCTCGGCAAGGCATTCATCACTCTATCTCTACAACCGGTACCGGCAAGTATTGTCTACCTTACTACACCTGGCCTGGCAACGCTTCATACCACACTCCGGACACGCTCCCTTTGCTGCGGGTGCGTGTATTACCACTTCCCCCTTCAGCTCAGGGGACGGGTCTGGTCTGCGGGCAGCACCGGCGTAACAATGTAGTACCATTATTACACGTGTATTGCATGAAATGTTCTACTTGTGTATAGTGTATAATATATAAATGTCCATACAAATGTAAGGCAACACTCATTTGCACATATGTGTAAAACGGGTAAACTGAAAGTTAACCCACCAGGCGCTCAGAAAATGTAGCTGCAGCTGTAAACTGGTGTTTGAACAATAATGAATGTGGGTTGTGATCGCCACTATCCCCCAGTGTAGCCTTCACAGGTGTAATGCTCAGCAACTGGCTTACCATAAGCACGATGAAGTTTGAGATAACATAGAAGGAAATAACTCACAACTGGGGGATGTAGTGAAGTGGCTGGTCTGTCCTCTTGATTGTAGATGCTGCAGACCCCTCTGCCTGCAACTCCTCTGGGTGAAGTGATCCTCACAAGCCGCCAGCACTGTCTTCTGCCGCCAACCCTGCATCCGCTCGATCGCGGTGGGTGGTCACCTGACCGACAGCAGTGCCGGTACTTCCGGGTTCAGCAGGGGGACGCAGATGCACCAGTAACAGCCCGGCGTGCAGGCAGCAAGCACCGGAACACTGGAAATCCTCCCAGGGGAGGTCTGTACGCCGCACAGCCATAGAAAAAGGACTTCAGAGAAGGCTGATGTAGTGAGCCATAAAAAAACTTTAATGAAACAAAGTGCAAACGGATCCTCTTGACGCGTTTCGGCCCGTCAGGCCTTTGTCAAATGAGTGATCCGTTTGAAACAACAACATGCATATATAGCAAGTGCAAGTTGCAACACCTGTGGACAAGCCCCAAACAAATGGGTCACAGGTGTATACCCCAACACTGCAGTAATGGCAAACAGAATTAAGAACAATGGTGTAATTAAAAAGACCAATCATATCATTGGATAGGAGCACACATAACATATGTTTATACATCACATGCTAAACCATGATCACTGGTCAAAGCATTGGTCGAAATGCACAAATGTAAATAAAGTTATAATCATGTTCAACAATAATAGTATAGGTACTTCATACTATTATTGTTGAACATGATTATAACTTTATTTACATTTGTGCATTTCTTTTAACACATATATTTTTAATTTCGACCAATGTATCAGTGATCATGGTTTAGCATGTGATGTATAAACATATGTTATGTGTTCTCCTATCCAATGATATGATTGGTCTTTTTAATTACACCATTGTTCTTAATTCTGTTTGCCATTACTGGCAGTGTTGGGGTATACACCTGTGACCCATTTGTTTGGGGCTTGTCCACAGGTGTTGCAACTTGCACTTGCTATATATGCATGTTGTTGTTTCAAACGGATCACTCTTTTGACAAAGGCCTGACAGGCCGAAACGCGTCAAGAGGATCCGTTTGCACTTTGTTTCATTAAAGTTTTTATGGGTCACTACATCAGCCTTCTCTGAAGTCCTTTTTCTACGGCTGTGCGGCGTACAGACCTCCCCTGGGAAGATTTCCACTGTTCCGGTGCTTGCTGCCTGCACGCCGGGCTGTTAGTGGTGCATCTGTGTCCCCCTGCTGAACCCGGAAGTACCGGCACTGCCGTCGGTCAGGTGACCACCCACCGCGATCGAGCGGATGCAGGGTTGGCGGCAGAAGACAGTGCTGGCGGCTTGTGAGGATCACTTCACCCAGAGGAGTTGCAGGCAGAGGGGTCTGCAGCATCTACAATCAAGAGGACAGACCAGCCACTTCACTACATCCCCCAGTTGTGAGTTATTTCCTTCTATGTTATCTCAAACTTCTTCGTGCTTATGGTAAGCCAGTTGCTGAGCATTACACCTGTGAATGCTACACTGGGGGATAGTGGCGATCACAACCCACATTCATTATTGTTCAAACACCAGCTTACAGCTGCAGCTACATTTTCTGAGCGCCTGGTGGGTTAACTTTCAGTTTACCCGTTTTACACTTGTGTTATATTACAGGCAGCTTGAAACTATTTCGCAAAGGAGGTCATTTATTAGTCACATTATATAATTGGAACTTATACTGAATATCATTGATTCCTCCTCACTCAACCTAAGGCTGATGGTGACCATTAATTTTTAAATTAATACCTTGATATACCCGGACATACAAATTCCTTTTTTCATTTTTTTCACTTTTTGTATAAATACATTTGTATACTTTTTTATGTCTTGAGTATATAAATATGCATTTTTCAAATTAACTGTTTGTACAAAAATTTTTTTTGTCTATCACTATGGATGAGGATCAAGAGACAGTGATTGAGCTACCCACTACCTATGTACAAAAATGTGGCAATAATACTGAAAGAACCAAAAGAGCCCTTCATATTTTTGATGATGTGCCAGGTAACATAACCTGTGAGAATTCTACTGATCTTATTGATCACTTCCTTAAGCTTGAGAGACTTTTAACCCAGGACATTCGTCTATTTTGGGACATTATAACCCTGGAAAACTATTTAAAGGTTAAGCGTATCCCTAGAGGATTGAGAATCAAAAAAATGCCATCTTTTGGGTTTCCTAATACTGAGTTCCAATTCCAGTGGAGGAAGATACTGGACAAGTGTTCTAAACAACTAATTGAACTAATTATTGGTGCTAAAGCTAATGAGAAAAAAATGTTAACATCTGACATAGATCGTATGAAAAAAGAATTATACATATTTAAAGATATGGATAGGTTTTCCCACAATGATAAAATCCTCCTACAAAACATTGATAAAATGGAGAAAGGTGTTATTGACAAGAAACAGGATAAATTCTCCAGAGATAGGACTGACTATGAAAAAGGTCAGGTCTATATCTGGGAGAGACCTGTTCCCACTAGGGACTTCAATAGAACTAGATTTCCCTCCCAATCTACACCTCATAGATGGTCGTCAGAGGAGGAGGTTAATACACCAAAACCTAATACTAGATCGATCTTAAAATCACCTCATACAGAACGTAGACAGTGCTTTGACACTGATTCTTCTGATTACAACGACAGACCATCCGTTTCTTTCATTGCCCATGACAAACACACCGCTAAAGATCCAGAGGGCGGCTATTTTGACAGAACATATATGACGAACCCTAGGTAGGATCGCTTAAGACCATCACATTCCAATTCTGACAATACACAGTCAAAAAACTTAAAAGGTGTAGAAGGGGCAAGAAAGGGAGAAAAACCATATGGGGTAGACAACAAGAGGAAAAAATACTCTTAGACCCAAAACTCAATAATGTTATTAACATCTCTGATCCAACCTTGACATCATCCCAAATATTATTACTTAATAAAGGCCTCAATTACGCACCACAAGAGAATTTTGACCTTTTCACAACAATAATTGATTTACAAAAATATACACGTAAATGGGCTCTCAAGAAATTATTTTCAAAAAATAATAAAAATATATCTCAGCCTTTAACCAATACACCTGAAGTAATTAATGACAATCTAGTTGTGAGAAAGGCTCCAACTTTCATTGAAAACACATTTGAGTTTGACATGCAGTCCTTATACGAAGAAGGACATACTGAGGTAACTATTGAGCCCCCCTTTTTCGGCCACATAGATTCTAATCTAAGGAAACGCTCCTTATTTGTGCCCAATAACACTAAGGCCCATGTTTGTCGACCTTTGAGAGGCTAGTGGACAGAGATTTGAGGCTATTGGCCAAGGGCTACTCTTTCTCTGATTCATTTTATACATCAGATAACCTCACTCCACAAGAAAGACTGGATTTGGATTCATTAAAGAAAAACACAGACATCATCATAAAGAATGCCGATAAGGGGGGAGCAATAGTTGTGCAGTCGTCCATTAAATACCGGGACGAGGCTTTAAGATTGTTGAGCAGTAAAGATTTTTATGCTACACTTAAGACAGACCCGACAAAAAGGTTTTTGGGGGAGCTTCAAGATCTTCTAGAACTTGGTGACACTTTATATGTTTTATCTAACAAAGAGAGGCAATATCTGGCATGTGAGTCTCCTATCATTCCTATATTCCACCATCTCCCAAAGATCCATAAGTCACTGGAGAACCCCCCGGGGCGGCCCATTGTCTCCAGTATTGGATCTTTGGGAGATGGTGTTTCACGTTACGTGGACAAATTCCTCCAGCCCATTGTAAAAACCTTACCTTCGTTCATTGAAGACACTACAGCGTTGTTGATTTCTTTGGAGGATGTGTCTTGGAAAGAGGGATACCGATGGGTCACTATGGACGTCACATCATTGTACACAATTATTGAGCACGAGCACGGCCTGAGGGCCATTAATCACTATTTGCAACTTTCTGCTCTTTCTATAGCACAAATCACGTTTATCACTGACTCCATCCTTTTTTTACTCACACACAATTATTTTCTTTTTGAGTCACAATTTTTTCTTCAAAAACAGGGCACAGCTATGGGGACTTCATTTGCACCCTCATATGCTAATCTTTTTATGGGTTTATGGGAATCTATTCACATTTATGGTAGCACTAATTTATTTCGTTCTAACATCATCTTTTATAAACGTTTCATTGATGATTTGATTTTCATTTGGGAGGGTGATCTTGACAGTCTTCACATGTTTATTCAAACTCTCAATAATAACAATATAAATCTTCACTTCACATTTCAAACTGGTACTGTCAATATTAATTATCTTGATGTGACTATCCATGGTGATCCCATTATTGGTATACAAACTGATATATTCACAAAACCACATGCCAGAAATTCATATCTACATGCCAATAGTAGCCACCCAAAGGCATTGATTCGTGAGATTCCGAAGGGACAATTCTTGCGTTATAGACGTCTCTGCTCAGACCCAGAAACCTTTTTGAAACATTCAAAGACACTTAGTACAAAATTCTTGTCCAGGGGATACAATAAAGTTGATGTTGATTTGGCCCTTCTTAATGCTGAAGCTATGGACCGTGCTGACTTATTAAAAAAGAAAATTAGAGACAAAAAAACAAATTTTCAAGATATTCCATTATTCATTACAAAATTTAGCAAACAGGCGTCACAAATCAGACAGATAGGGCCTCATGCAGTAAGCGTTGATAAGGATTTTTTCGGCATTTTATAGCCAAAATTGGGTTTGAGATTCAGTAAGCGCCGATAAGTGCTTGATTTCGGCAGCTTTCGTAGCTGATAATTTTGTTATGGCCAGTCGGCTGCCGATAAGCCTGTTTTCGCCACTGATCGCCACTTTTTTAAATCGGCTGGATTCAAGTACCAAAATCAGCTTATCGGGGCTGATCGGCACTACGAAATTGAGATGTTATGGCCAATTTCTCCCGCCAACTAAAGTTGGCAGGTTGGAGGGGAGAACGATCGCTAAGGCTGGCGGAACGGCACTTAGAAAAAAAAACTCTTCTGTACATCAATGGAGTCAATGGAGCGGGGACGTATAACAGTATAGTACTCTTTACGTTTCATTGCTCACAATACAAAGGTGATTTGCATTACAGTGTGGGGGGCATTCCCTGCATTGTGTCACAGCTGACGTGTATTATTTGCATAACATTGCACTTTTACATGTTTTCATCATTTGCGTGTCACATTACTCATCATGTGATGATGTGTCAAGGGAAAATCCTATACTCAACTCTTAAAGGAGAACCTCACATCATATCACACATTTTACTGAACTGAGCGACAATTATTTACATGATGTTACACATGTCACACATGTCACACATACACCGTATATTCATGTTCCTTTACATTACAGAATGCTTGTAATGTGTGACGCATCTTTAAACGTTCATGTACATCTTTCTTCTCATGTTTACATCTAGTTTGGGTCCTCCCTATTTTCATGACGTCACTTATTGGACACTCAATCACATTGCATGTTTACATTGTAAACGTTGCATTACAAGCACTTCAACCTAACTTCTACACACATGTACAGTAATTAATCATTGTGACACCTTGCAAACTCATTCTATAGCAACTATCCTCATTACAGAAATGCATGCATATGCACACGACAATTCATTGTTGTCAACATGTGACAATAACATGGCTAATTACACATGTTACAGCAAACTTTTACCACGTCAATCTCAGCCTTTTTGTCTAATTACATGACTGACTGTTGCGTTCAGAAGTGTTACATGCATTGCACATTAAACTATTTATTTTCAAGCAATGTTTGTACAAAGCTTCACGTGACATCATTGTCAAATATCATCATTCCCTGCAGAATACACACAACAAATACTTCTAAGATCAACTGCACACAGCTTGGCACAGAAGTACTTTATTATGTTAATGTAACACCTTGCATTTTACTATGTCACCTGACATCATCACATACCTATTTAAAGGACGCCCATTACCTGCTCATTCACAGCTACTCATTTCAAAATGTTGCGATTGTTTAGGAGACGGAGGAACATTCTTTTTCATGACATGCTTGCTGATCAAGAGAATTATATAGGGCAAGGGAGGGACAGACCGAGGGACAGTGACAGGGACAGGGACGCGGATACGACAGGGACAGGGACAGGCCGAGGGACAGGTAGAGGGACAGGAGATCAGAGGAGAAGACAGAGGAGACAAGTTGTGCCTCGTCCGCGTGTGTACAGGGAGAGAACCCTGTTAGATGGGATGAGTGAGGAGGAGATAGTAAGTCGCTATCGTTTGAGTTCAGCAGCAATCTTATCTCTTTATGAGGAGATAAGGGGAGATTTAGATTTTTTGACAGCCAGAGGTCGTGCAGTCCCTGGGCTTGTTAAAATGCTGTGCTCATTACATTATCTTGCTTCCGCGTCATTCCAGACAACTGTGGGCATAGTGGGCGGGGTCTCGCAATCTACATTCTCGCGGGCCTTTACCCAGTTTCTCTATGCACTCAATAGACGCGCTAGGAATTATATTCATTTTCCTACAGAGGCGACAGAGTGGCTGGAAGTCAGGAATGGCTTCTATAATATAGCAGGGATACCATGTGTGCTGGGTGCAATCGATTGCACACATGTTGCTTTGATTGCACCTAGTTAGAGTGAGCATGTGTACCGCAATCGTAAGCACTACCATTCACTCAATGTACAGGTGGTATGTGATGCCACGATGAGGATAATGCATGTGGTACCCAAATTCCCTGGTTCCAGTCACGATTCCTCTATCCTGAGGAACTCTTCAGTCTTCCATGCGTTCGAAGAGGGACATTTTGAACATGGTTGGCTGCTGGGTGAGTACAGATTTAGATGTTCTAACTCAAAACACATTTTTCTTTAGGAATGTTGGCATTGTAGAATCTTATCACTAATGTAAGCTTATGTGTGCTCCATTGATTATAGGTGACTCGGGATACGGAATTAGGCCGTGCCTCTTGACTCCGGTGCTAAACCCTCAAACTGAAGCAGAGGAGAGGTACAATGCAGCCCATATCTCTACAAGATCTGTTATAGAGAGGACATTTGGCCTACTCAAGACCAGATTTAGGTGTCTGGACAGAACTGGTGGGGCTCTTCTATACAAGCCTCAAAAAGTGTCTGATATTATCCTTGCCTGTTGCATTTTGCACAATGTTGCACTCAGGCACAATGTACAATCAGACCTAGCTGAGCCTTTGGTAGACGAGCATCCCACCCATGTAGCTGCTGAAAATGAACAAACAGCCAGTGGTGGCCAGACACGCCAGAATCTCATCAATTCATTTTTTTCTTGTAAGTAAAAACATATATGTTCCTAGTACTACTTTTATAGTTAAATTATGTTATATTAACAATAATGTTTTTTTATATAACCTTCTGTTAGGACACAGATGAATATGGGTTGCACACCTTTCTTTTCTCTGCTGTGTGCACAAAGGGATGTGGCACCGGTATGTTATTGTTGCACAGGTTATATAATCCCTCTTCAATTGTACATTAGTTGTGTGTATGTGAATACAACTGGGGTAACAAAGCAGTAATATTTTAGCATTGTGTTGTTCCTTATGCAAACACAATACACATAGTATGGCCATAGTCATTCATTCTTCTAGTATGCTTACATACAATGTTATTGGTGCAGTGTAACATGTACATCCATATGATGTGTACACCAGGCTGCTTAACATTTTGAATGTCATTAAATATACATGGTGTTGCACATTTAACACCAAATACACACTTTGCTGTGTTGCTTACGGTACTGAAGATGGCATGTCAATGTTTGCAATTTATATATTGTTCCATTGCATTATAGGTATATCTCCAGTATGACTGATCATGGTATGTATATTTGCTGACATCTGTCATAAGATGTGCCTACCTCAATATTCGTATAAGTATTTGAAGTAAAAACCCAACATATTGGTTTAAAGAAAATGTAACATACATGTACTTTCTGTATCATGTACATGCATGTAGCTACTATTGAGGTTTCATGTGCATTTTATTAGAAAATGATTACTCCCATTTCATCACATTTTATGTATGTTCCCTTATAAATTCCATTACTGTAATATAGAGGTGTTTGGAGAAAAGGGGATAACTGTACTTATTTGTTTACTTACGGGAGCTCATTCATCACGGATGCAATTGACTGATCATAACACTCCATGCATGAATGCCTGTAATCACAACAATGCTTAGTACATCTTATATTTAGCAATGTAGGTGATTATTAATGCTAGAAATTAATAGTCAACATTAATTAAAATTTGTGACATGTGTATGTATAAGTCACACGTGTGTGGATGTGACCTACATGTAACAAGTGTCAAAGTGTAAACAAAACCACAATTTTGTCCCAAATGTTACTGTAATTTTGCATTTCTAATTTCCCACAATGAGAATGTTGGTAATATATTTGGAATGTCATTCACGTCACTTCATCATTATCATGATGATAATTATCAAGTATTCTCTAAATATAAACGTCAATCACGTGCACATTAGCATAGGCACACTTTTTAAGACAACTGTTTGTGTCTGTATCAATTTGTGTAGGATCCATGTATAACATCGACAAATGATAACAGCAGGTTTATTATGGTAGATTATATCATCATATTCAATGTACTATTTATTTATATAACGTTTAATAAACACAGTAAACTATAGTTAGTTAGGTAAATGAAATATACACAGAAACGTACTTCATTACATGATGTTGATGTAATATTCAGAACATCATGCATTGTAGGGGACCACAACATCTAGCCAATAACATTATTTGCTACAGTCCCAAACCATTTTATCAACATACCCATGTAACAAGAGATTTTTAACAATAAATGGCTGGTTGGTTGTAAGTGTCCTTTACATTGGGAGAAGGAGTGGCTCAGTGAGTAAAGACACACACTGGCACTGAGAGTTTGAAGCAGTGGAGTCTGGTTCAATTCCCGGTGTCGGCTCCTTGTGACCTTGTGACCTTGGGCAAGTCACTTTATCTCCCTGTGCCTCAGGCGGCAAAAAATAAATTGTAATCTCCACGGGCCAGGGACCTGAGCCTGAAAAATGTGTCTGTAAAGCGCTGCGTACAACTAGCAGCGCTATACATGAACATGCTCATATTATTATTATTATTGTTACATAGTTTCGACAGTCATACGTTCCATTACACAATAGAATACACAAATGTGTTAGCAGAGTGGGAATGGTTGTTATATATAAAACACACCATGCCATAAAATGCTAGTAGTAATTAAAGAACACTCAATAAAAATTCATGAGGCACTCTTTTGCAACATCATTATGTTAATTAAGTGCTTATGCAATATAGGCATAAGGGTATCACATTTTTAATTGTTTGTTAATAAGCGCTGCAAGCAATATAAAATTAGTTCCATATGTAGTATAGTAGTCGGTGGCTCCTCCTCACAATCATCTCATATAAAGGTAGACTCTTCTGAAATCATACATTGATCCGATTGTATCTTCCCCGACATCTCTGAAATACAGCAAACACATGATGGTCAAAGATGGCACCTTACTATATATGTATCGTGACAACGCGTTACACAGCTCTATATGATTGTGTAGATACACACGTCAGTCACTTATATGTTAGAACTACAAGTGTACATCATTATGTAATCTTTAATTAAATTAGTAGCAGGCATAACTATGTATATGAAGTTAACGTTGCCTGTATACTGAAAAATGTGCGCGCACATCTTAGTGTGCGCACGCACTTCACGCTTGGGTCGACTAACTGTTAGCGCATGCGCAAAACAATGCGTACGTTGTGCGTTCAATACATGTTGAAAATACCATTAACCATAAAATATTTATTTCAAATACAATGAAGGCGAAACTACATTCGTTCTAAACGAGTACATCTGTATTCTTTTTAAACAGACGTGTGTGGACAGAAAGCACGGCCGATAACACAATGCGCAAATGCAATACGTGTGACGTCATGTTAAGCCAGCGTGAAGCGCACGCAAACACTCCTCCCACTCAATTAACATTCGGCTAACGCCCAGTGTACGCCCACAAACACTGAGCCGCACGCATGACACAGTGCAGTTACCGTAACTATAACAAAACAACACAGCCAATAGGCTTTGACGCGCGCACGTCGCTTGGGGGCGGGACTTACATCCGTAATCCTTTTTAAGGACACCTTGGCACATGACAAGGGTCCCACGTCATACGTGGTGGACCCGGTTTTTTATTTTGTAGATGTTGCATGATAACAAAACAGGTATGTGTTAGAGTTATGGTAACATGTTGCTAATATGTTTAAAGGGATAGGAAAGTACGTATATTTATTCCGTCAGCAATGTGTACTACTCTTTCAGGTTCTACTATATTGTAATAGGAAACAATTTGTTTATGTTCGCTACATGTTATGCAGTCTGCAATGTTACGCTGTATCCACGCATTTAAAGTGAAAATGGTGGTTAGAAAAAATAAAATAAAAATTTAAACGCTGAGTCAACGCATAACGATTGTTATATTTACCATTCTTGTAGAATTAACACTTCGTCTGCCTGCAACTGGTCGCTCCAGAAAACCAAGGCATTTGCATCCACGCTTGACCCAAACACTGAATCCTGTATGACACACATCTCCTCCATGAAGCGCTCATAGGAATCGCCACAGCTTTCTTCAAACAATTGGTCCGGAGGTAGGTTCATTTCTTCGGGTACCCATTCCAATGCATTTTCAGCTGAAAGGCTTGGTATATAATCATAGTAGTTATGTTCTTGTACAATGTGGGTTTCAGGAATGGAGGGTGCAGATATTGCAGCAGGTATCGATTCACACGGAACTGTGGTAGCGGATCCATTGCTATTGGCATTAGGAATAAATATGCCATTTAGCACAATATGTGTGCCCTCTTCCACGGTGAAATGTTTTTCCTTAGCAATCTTCCAAAAACCATACCTGTCTTGTAGCTTATCCTGCACACGTTCAAAACAGTCATTAGTTGATAAAGTGAATCTTACTGAGGATTTAAAATTTTGCGCATGCCCAGGTTCTTGGTAATAAGGATACTTGGCTCTAATCAAATCATAGATTTGTCCCGTGTTGGCTTTGTGTCCCGAAGCGGACAAAATCGCTTCTGCTATCATGAATTTGTAGCCTCTGTGCGGATGCATATTTTTTAATAATTCATCAGCCATTGCAGATTAACAGAAAAGATGTCTGCAGTTCTCTGTTCTTTGCTCATAAGAATGAAACGGTTCAAATGATAACTATTTGCTGTCTTTCCTTTTCAAGGTCATAAAAAGTTTCAACTTGTACTCCTTGTTTGAAGCACCAATTGGATGTGTAGAAATAATTGGTTTCACATTTGTGGTTTGTGATAGCCATTTTTCTGACCAACATGTAGCAAATGTTATCTACTTTCTCAAAACATTGGTAGACTTTTAATTAAGAAACTTTGTGGGTTGAGGAAAAATAACATTGACCACTGTCTGAAAATAGTGCTTACACAGCCATATAATGAAATACACACACACCTGCAAAAGTAAATGTTTTTTTTCCTCATAAATTTCTGTGTGTATTTGAAAGTCTGGTTAACTCCCTGTCTGCATCAGTTTAAGTACGTGTGTATATGTAGATATATATATATATATATATATATATATATATATATATATATCTCATAAATATATATATATATATAATGTGTATATGTATATTGTAGTATATGTATATGTATATGTATATGTATATTGTAGTATATATAGTTATATATATTACAATATGTCTGTAAAACCAAACTTTACATGTCTGTGTGTGTATATTACAACTTTTAAGGGCTTATATGTAAAGAGGGATTTTTATATTGGTGTGATTTATTTAAAGGTTAACATAATAGAGGCTTAAACTTTTATGGCCTGTTGCATTGACCTGTCTGGTAAATGTGATTTACCATCAAAAAAGGTTTTTTTTTAATTTAGAAGGGCTGTAGTGTTAAAACCAATAATATATATATAATGCAGGAGTACACACAACATATTGATGGCAGTAAGTAGGCCTTGTATGAAACCTATTTAAATGGTGATAAACATGAGTGAATTAAGTAATAAACATTTGTTTTAGGCCAATACTGTTATAGGCTCACAGTTAGTATAGTTCACAAACATTAGGCCTTTATTAGTAAAATACTGTGTTTTCACAAGGAAGCATGAAGTGTATGTTTTTTGTAAATACATCTATACCAGTTTAGATAGTCCAAAATATATATATATATATATATATATACATACATACATACACACACACACACTGTGTGTGTGTGTGTGTGTGTGTGTGTGTGTGTGTGTGTGTGTGTGTGTGTGTGTGTGTGTGTGTGTGTGTGTGTGTGTGTGTGTGTGTGTGTGTGTGTGTGTGTGTGTGTGTGTGTACATATATCCATACATACTACATATATATTAGTATACATTCACAGATGTTCTTGAAACAAGAACACATAAATGATTAAAGGACAACATTACAATGGCCAAGCAAGGCGAAGGTAAGTAATATTTTACACATGATCCTGCTGTACACGGACAAGAAAGATGTTTGCAGTTAAATAGATGTGTGTTTTTAATTGCATGTGAATAATATGCACATGCAATGATTACATCAAGTAACACACCCAAATACAATGTTTTGCAGGTAAGTCAATGGCAGCTTCTCTAAACATAGCAACTGGCTCCTGGTGGACCATTACTGAACAGATGATTAATACATCAATATTAATAACACTATTCATTAATTAGGACTGTTAACATTTCCAAAACTTCACGTGTACAAGAACATACTTGAAAATTTGGAAACAACACAGTCTTCAGCATACATACAATATTAATTACATAATCTGAAAGTCAACAAAACAAGGCCAAAGACATATTTAGTGAATTATAACATTTTTTTTTTGTTCCTTTTGAGAGCGAGTAACAGGCCTGCTTGTTGTCTCTTGGATTTTCCTTTTTCGTTTTGCAACAACTTTAGCCACAACAGAGCCACTTTGAGTGGCCTCTGGCACTTCACGGGCAGGGCTTGTGGCCAGTGACTCACCTACAGGGCTTTTGGGCAGTGACTGTTCACCGACAGGGCTTTTGGGCAGTGACTCACCTACAGGGCTTTTGGGCAGTGACTGTTCACCGACAGGGCTTGTGGGCAGTGACTCACCAACAGGGCTTGTGGCCAGTGACTCACCGACAGGGCTTTTGGGCAGTGACTGTTCACCGACAGGGCTTGTGGGCAGTGACTCACCAACAGGGCTTGTGGCCAGTGACTCACCGACAGGGCTTTTGGGCAGTGACTGTTCACCGACAGGGCTTGTGGGTAGTGACACATGTGAGCAAGTTGGTACACCGTGCACAACACATGGTTAGTCCGTTTCATCTTTCCTGGTCAGTAGTAACTGCTTGTGCTGTTTTGTTTTTGTCGCCTCCTTTGTAGGTGTCAGCTCCTGATTTTCTACAGATGGCAGCGGTAGGATGTCGTCAGGAACCTGCACAGAAATGTCTGCTACTTGACCGGTAACATTCGGACCTGGGGAATGAAGATCAGATGCATGTGGTGAAAAATTACCAGCATGTAAAGATCCTGCCTGTGAGGTGTTGAAGTTGAAATTGTGTACAGCAGTCATTCTCAAGTAATTAGCTTGTGTTTGCTGCACAACCATTGCTTCTAATGAAGTGTTTATTTTTTGCATCTGTTTAGGCACTTCAATGAAGACTCTGTGGAGATGTGCCAATTGAGTTATAGTTTGTTCCTGCAGTGAAATCATCCTTTGGAGCACTGTCATCAGATCAGAATGGCGACGATTTTCAGCTTCCACAATTTTTCCCTCTGAAGCTACTATTGCATCGTATGTGTTACTTGATGGACGAATTGGCTGTGTAACTCTTTCAATGGGAACCTCGTCATGGTCACTTGATTGTATTTCTGTGTCTATGGCGGTGGCATCATCATCATCATCATCATCATCATCATCATCATCATCATCATCATCATCATCATCATCATCATCATCATCATCATCATCATCATGTGCTATAAATAAATGTACACATTATGAAATGGCATGTTAATCTCTGCTGTTTTACTATGTAATTCTACTGTGTGATAAGTAACACCTAACATGTTTCCATACGTTTAATAACGTCACATTAAAAACTACCTTGACTTACGAATACTGTTTGGACTCAGTATGACATAATATAAAAGAGAGAAAAGTTGCGCCAAAAATGAGTTATCCTACTGTTCAGTATATAGCTCCTGTCCTTGCACAATGCAGTTCCGCAGCCTGAGTCTCTCAGAGGTGATTCACCAACCTCTGTGTAGATACTGGTAGAAAAAGATGGGTCCTCCGGCGCGTTGCTCTGCTTGTGGCTCCACGGCGTTTAAAGTATATAAAATAAGGGAGAGAAGAGAGGGGACCACAGTAAGGGACCAACACAGTGATTATACACAGCTCTTTGTTTGAATAAGGGGGGGAGGGGGAGTAGGGGTGTTTAGAAGATCAGTGGAGGTTGAAAGATATTGCTGAATGAGAGGAGACACACTTACATCAAAATGTCTAATATCTTGAATTGTTGTACTCTTCTCTTTATATGGCTGTATTTGTTGAGGGTGAGGAAAAGCCTCCTGGTATCCTCCTTAGCAAAAAATAAAAGGGAAAAAATAGTGCAATAAAATTTATTAACAGTTGAAAAAAAGAGATTTAACACTTACAAGCGGCCGATAATTTCAGGCATAGAGAGGAGATGCTGTCAGACTCCACAACGAATCCCTTCCTGGGTTGGGGTGGTTTGTCCTGGCTGTTTCCCTGTTGGCAGATGGTTACTGTGTAGATCTTCACTTTGGGTGGCTGTGGTGAGAGTTTCCAAAAAGCCCGTGCACAGGCTATGTCCTCCTCAAAACTGCCTGTCCCTCAGCATACACAGATTTCAGCTCCCTGCTCCGGTGCGCGTGCGCATGCGCAGACGGCGGGATCGCCGAGCCAGATAGAACAGGGGAATCAAATCCTCACTACGGTGGCTTGTAATGGCCAAAAAACGTCAAACGCGTCTCGCCAATGCTTCCTCAGTGACGTGTACAGGCACAGGGTAACAGCAGTCTTATATACTGCTGCGGCCGAGTTTATTCGAGCATTTGCCCGTTCTCGGCCGCAGCAGTAACCTGGCGTGCGCCGGAGGGTGCCGGGCGCATGCCGAAGCAGCGGAGGAGCGCCCTCCGATCGGGGCTTTCTTCCTCCCGCTGCCGTGTCCGCCGGGTCCCCCGGAACCCCCTGCCGCCGTCCCCCACATCGCGGGACACCAGGGCTCCCTCGGGGAGCCCTGGACGTGCATGCAGGGGGCGCAGGCACCCAATGACGCGTGACCGCGCATCGGTGACGCGCGGCACGCCGAGGGGATGCCACTAGCAAGCCGGGAAATCTCCCGGTTTGCGGAACTGGCCGCAGTGCAATAAAATGTGTCGCCAGTGTATACTGTAGAATCGTCAATTTAACTCCAAGGGTGCTGGTTTTACTCATGACACAAGTGTAGGTTCTTAAACTCAATTAATCATACTTTGTAGACTTATTATGGTGACACAGATTGTAAACAGTGGTTAAATAGTTAAATACAACATGATTAAAAACAAATGGCATGCCTAAAAAACTTTAATAGTGGCAAGCCTCTTGTGTGAATATTGTTTAAATAATTAAAATAAGGAAGATAAGATGGATAATTAAGGAGGGGAGATAGTTCACTTATTGGCTAAATTTCTTAAATTGTAATTAAAGTTTTATAGGCATGCCATTTGTTTTTAATCATGTTGTATTTAACTATTTAACCACTGTTTACAATCTGTGTCACCATAATAAGTCTACAAAGTATGATTAATTGAGTTTAAGAACCTACACTTGTGTCATGAGTAAAACCAGCACCCTTGGAGTTAAATTGACGATTCTACAGTATATATAAGACTGCTGTTACCCTGTGCCTGTACACGTCACTGAGGAAGCATTGGCGAAACGCGTTTGACGTTTTTTGGCCATTACAAGCCACCGTAGTGAGGATTTTATTCCCCTGTTCTATCTGGCTCGGCGATCCCACCGTCTGCGCATGCGCACGCGCAGCGGAGCAGGGAGCTGAAATCTGTGTATGCTGAGGGGCAGGCAGTTTTGAGGAGGACATAGCCTGTGCACGGGCTTTTTGGAAACTCTCACCACAGCCACCCAAAGTGAAGATCTACACAGTAACCATCTGCCAACAGGGAAACAGCCAGGACAAACCACCCCAACCCAGGAAGGGATTCGTTGTGGAGTCTGACAGCATCTCCTCTCTATGCCTGAAATTATCGGCCGCTTGTAAGTGTTAAATCTCTTTTTTTCAACTGTTAATAAATTTTATTGCACTATTTTTTCCCTTTTATTTTTTGCTAAGGAGGATACCAGGAGGCTTTTCCTCACCCTCAACAAATACAGCCATATAAAGAGAAGAGTACAACAATTCAAGATATTAGACATTTTGATGTAAGTGTGTCTCCTCTCATTCAGCAATATCTTTCAACCTCCACTGATCTTCTAAACACCCCTACTCCCCCTCCCCCCCTTATTCAAACGAAGAGCTGTGTATAATCACTGTGTTGGTCCCTTACTGTGGTCCCCTCTCTTCTCTCCCTTATTTTATATACTTTAAACGCCGTGGAGCCACAAGCAGAGCAACGCGCCGGAGGACCCCCCTTTTTCTATCAGTATGAAATAAGAATGAATGAAAAGTTGCTCAAAACTCTCAACTCCTACATGATACTTAACTTCACAAACACAATACATGTGTTTAAAAACTTCATTTTCACTGACACTAAGTAATCCTATTTAAAGAACATGTGCAAAACAAATAATGAACATGACAACATAACATTTAGAAGTGAACATATTATATGTCCACCACCTCATACACTTATCTTCCAGGTGTGTTGAGCTGCATGACCCAGGTGAAGACACTTGTTCCGCCTCAGGTGACACATGTCCTCCAGGGGCAACTATATAACAATAACATAAGTTGTAAATTTACATGTGTAAATATTGAACATACAGTTATTATATGTTCTTTATTTATGACTAACTAACAGCATAATTTCCTTAAGCGAAAATGTGTGTGTGAAAGTGAACATAAATAGTTGTACTAACAATGTACATGGCTGTGTACTTAGAACTTTTGAGTTCAGTAACATACAACATACTATGTTTCTGCAGTAATGCGTTAGGATAAAATGATTAAATTTGTACATACAAATCATATATTGTGTAGTCATATCAGTATAATAATGTACATAACTATCATGAGATGAACATTCACAATGGTTATCATGAAGGTGGTCATATTGCAAAAATAATCTTTTTTGTTAGAGGATATGTGTGGTACATTAATAGAAGCTGTGGCACGGCTGAATGTGGCTGCCACTGACCAGCACAACACATGCAGTGTGTGATAATGTGGTGTTGATATCAGTTAAACTATAGATGTGAGTGAACGAATGTGTGACGTACGGTTTCATAACTAATGACTTTTTGGGGGATTTAGTACCTAGACTTAACTTTTCACATGAGTGTGATTACCTTCAGTTTTGCTATTCAGGTTGTAAGAACGGTATTCCCTCCCCCAAAAACCCTAATCAGGTAGACCTTTCAATTACTTCAAGCAGGTGAAAATGGTGTCAACAAAGTTCACCGTAAGATGACCCTGTAATTTGTGTGTGTGCTGAACCCCACCCCCTCTGTTGACGTGTATGCTGTGATGACATATTCATTGCAGCTGCTTTAACACAATGGTAGAGGAGCTAAATAGTCGTGTGAAGTGTTCAAGTTATGAACACAATGACATAACATATGCTACGTGTGCCTCATTATGCTGTCTGTATATGACATAAAGCAAAAATGGACCTTTTAATAAACAACTAGACATTTGTTAGTGCAATTGATATTTGTAAGCCGTTGCATGCAATATATTCGTTGCATGATTATAATAGCCAGTAATGTCATGTTTGTATGAGTGAAATAAATAATATACACATTAATATTATACATATTTATGTTCTGTAACAGTAGCTAGTAATAATTTCTAATTAGCATGTGTTACACATATGTGCTACCCTGTTGTTCCCCATCTTCGCCCACCATAAATTGCTTCCACTGCAGCAAAGCATTGTGGGAATTCACATGCAAATGACCACGCAATGCAACGTGGTATATTAGTTACTGCTTTTAGTAGGACTACAACATATATGTCTAATTTGACACACATATACATATATATATATCTGTTATCTGACATCAACACCACAGTTATATTTGCATATATATATATATATATATATATATATATATATATATATATATATATATATATATATATATATGCAAATATAACTGTATGCTCATCTGCATGTCTGTTATCTGATATCAACACCACAGTTATATTTGCATATATATATATATATATATATATATATATATATATATATATATATATATATATATATATATATATATATATGCAAATATAACTGTATGCTCATCTGCATGTCTTAGCCAGGTCTGCAACCCCGCCTTTCACCAGCATCACCCAACATTCAGCACTTCCACTGCAGCAAGGGATTCTGGGAAATGACATGCAAATGAGCACACAGTGTCACTTTTTGCCTCAATAACCATTTTTAACATGGTTCCTATATATAGAAACACAAATATACATATATAGATGTAGGTATGTTTATATTGGGAAGACACTATAAAAAACAGCGTAAATGTTTAAAATAACTGTAATCAACAACACACCTAGTACAGTACCATTTCTCACCTGGTGGAAATTGTGAGGGATAAATTCCGATGTCCCTGTCACCGGGCAAACCTTCGACGACGACAGGAAGTAATTTTCCCCGAAGTAGCTCCTCCAATGGAGTTAATATCAGACGCTGTGCTGGCGGGCCACCTCCAGTGCCAGTAGCATGCACGCGTTGGTCTTGTATTTTCTTCTTTAATTTTGTCCTAATATCGTCAAATCTCTTGCGACAATTCCGCTTGTCCCTGACACGATTCCCACACGCATTGACACCAATGACTATTGTGTCCCACATTTCTTTTTTGCTTGATGAACTTGTCCGTGCTTGAAAAACATAGAAAATATATGAGGTTAATTAATAATAATACAAGCACCAGTTTCCTACACTGCTAGCTGTTCCAAGAGAAAGCAAACATGCTGTTTTAGGTGTAATATGTGAAGCACATGAGCATTCACTACTAAACCTATACATGTAAGCAAGGTTGCATTAATATTGTATGCAGTTATCGCAAATTGTACGCCTGAGTTTTGTTGTCCTTGTAACGCATGATAAAAAGCTGTGTTTCCACACTAATTAACATAGAAAGATATTCTGTACCCATATTTGCATATGAACAAAACTCACATGACCTAGGATCACATGTATTTGAAGAATAAATGGAAAAGTACACTTACATAGTAAATGTCCATAGAGACTGTCATAGTGCTCCAGAATGCCAGTGACAAGAGCTCTATTTTCCTGGTCATTGAAGCGAGGATTACGTGGCTTCTCCACACGTTTCTTCCGACCAGGTTTAGGCTCAGAGCTTGGCTGGTGCTGACTGGACTCTCCTTCTTCCAATGGAAGAGACTCCAAAAGCTGGCCACCAGCAAGCACGCCACCACCAGACACCCCATCAGCAACTGAGCCACGAGCAGCACTCCCACTCCCAGCAACAGCACTCCCACTCCCAGCAACAGCACTCCCACTCCCAGCAACAGCACTCCCAGCAACAGCACTCCCACTCCCACCAACAGCACTCCCACTCTCACCAACAGCACTCGCACTCCCAGCAACAGCACTTGCACTCCCACCAACAGCACTCGCACTCCCAGCAACAGCACTCGCACTCCTAGCAACATCACTCCCCTGAACAGTACGTTCACTCCGACGCGTACTCGCACGAGTAGCACTACCACTCCCACCAGCATCACTCTTCCCACGCTTTGCGGGCATACTTACAGCACTCACAAAAAACAGAAAAGAAATGTACAGCCAATCACACGAAACACTTCCACATAGAAAACAAGACAAAGATGTAAACAAAACAACAAAGGACAAAGCTCTCACAATACACAACAAGTCTCTCAGTCAATATGCAAATATTAAATCGCCCAGCTCTGTGCGTCTCTCTCTCTCTCACTCCCAACAACACAGAGAATGATTAACAGTACACGTTGCCTTTAAATATGGCGCGCTATCCAATACATGCTTGCTTCGCCTGATTCAGCAAGATTTTTGATTGGCCAACCTAACAGCACCCCGCCACGCACGCCGATACACCTGTGTGTGATTGGCAAATCATCGTGAGAGTGGGCGGATTTGTTTTCGGCTTGATTTTGCATGTATTCGGCACTTACTGCATACGGAGAGGGAAAATCGCCAATAACATGACTAATCGGTAAGCTTGCCGATTTCACATATTCGTCGCTTACTGCATGAGGCCCATAGTGTCCAAACACTGGAACATACTAAAATTGGACAAAGATTTGGATGTTTTCACAACACACGGCCCCAGGTGCGCATTCAGAAGGGCCAACACATTAGCCTCATCCATCTCCAGAAGCATGTACAAATCACCATCTCAACCCCGTATAGGTAACATACCAAAGGGTTTTTTCAGATGCAGTTTCTGCAAATGCTGCAAATTTGCTGTACCAACAAAAAGAGTACACACACTGTTTCCAAATGGTAAACATAGGATCAACACCTTTATTAATTGTCAAACAAGCTACGTTGTCTATGTGTTCACATGTGGATGCCAATATAAATATGTGGGCAGAACCATTAGATCCTTACATATCCGCATTTCGGAACATATCAGATTAATAAACAAAAAGGATTTACTGCATCCATTATCCAAACATTTTGTACAATGTCCACTTGGTGGACTTAAGAATTTTTCATTCTTTGCGGTTGAACACGTCTCCTCTTACATTAGGGGAGGCGATAGATTGAACCGACTGAATAAGAAAGAGATGTCATGGATCTTTTCCCTGAATACATTGCAGCCTCATGGCCTGAATGTTGAATGGGAATTGAAACATTTTCTTGGTGATTAGTTTATTCATTATATTGATTCACATATATTGTTTGTCATTGACAATATTTTCTTTCTCTTCTTTTTATCTCCTCCTTCCCCCCCCCCCTCTTGTTGTTTCAAACGGATCACTCTTTTGACAAAGGCCTGACGGGCCGAAACGCGTCAAGAGGATCCGTTTGCACTTTGTTTCATTAAAGTTTTTTATGGGTCACTACATCAGCCTTCTCTGAAGTCCTTTTTCTACGGCTGTGCGGCGTACAGACCTCCCCTGGGAGGATTTCCAGCACTCATTTGCACATAGACTACTTTAATGCCCTACATGTCCAATTCATGTTGGCTACATGATTGTTAATTAATTATGTTACATACATAATTAGTAACTAAATATGCTAGTACACAGTGTACTAAAGTTGAAAAAGTTCACGTTAGATGAAATTATTACCATAATTTTATTGGCCTTTGTACATTAATATGTATATTCATTAATAGTAGCCATAATATGCAACATCCACACTTTAGGTATGAATGGCATTATAATTGCTAAAATTACTATCTTTGAATGTATGTGTCTGAGTTTTTATTGTAGAAATGTGTTGATTGAATGACATGTATTATTAATGTGTGTGTATGTGTATATATATTTATATATAGAGATATATATATATATATATATATATATATATACACGTGTGTGTGTGTGTGTGTGTGTGTGTGTGTGTGTGTGTGTGTGTGTGTGTGTGTGTGTGTGTATATATGTGTGTGTGTGTATATATATATATATATATATTGTGACAGAAACCAGGGGATGGTAATAAATTCCGTATATAGGGCTCCCAGGATACTAGACAGTTTCTATCCTGTTTGGCCTGGGAGTGCAGCCTTATAATACATACACTCCATCCCACAGTTTGGCAAGCGCTGGAACTGAGGGATGAGAGATCCAGACCAGAGTTTGTCTGCTGCCTGATTTCTGTCACCTGTCATGCTAATTAGGAATCAGGTATGAAAGACTGATTTCCTGTTTGCTCTGGTCTCCCCACAAGAGCCAGGAGGCTGGAAGGCTGCTGAACTACAGAGGGGAGAAGCCTCTTCCCCAAACAGGTTCAATCTTTCTGTTCATTTGTGTAAGACTGCAAAAGTACCGTGTTTTGATGTTGGAAGTGGAAAAGCCACTTCCAACCCTGAGTCAGGGATATCTAAGTTAAGTTATCGCTCAGGTGAGCAGCTTTTGTTTTGATCTGTTTTCTGTTGTATGCACTGTGGCAGTCTCAGTGCCTGGGACTGAATAAACCAGGCATAGCCTGTTTAAAGGAACAGTACGTGACGCCTCATCATTTAACCTACCCTAAAAGACCGTGTTCTAAACAGTCCCGGACAAACGACGGAGCCCCGGAGTAAGCCGTTTGTCACAATATATATATATATATATATATATATATATATATATATATATATACTGCACCGACACACTTTATTCGAGCAAATGCCCAGTTTGTACCTGGCAGATACCTGGAATGCGCCGCTCCTCACCTCTGACAAGCCCCGTTGCGTTTGCCTTCCCAGCCTGGGTTCATGCCTGGCTGATGGGCGGCTGATCTGTTAAATGATAATGATTAGGATTTAATAGGCTGCAATGCTTCGCGTGTCTACCAGATGGCATAAATTCATGAATTGTAATGCAGTATATATATATATACTGTGCAGTATTGCAGCCAGCGGGAATAAAATGCTTCAATCCCTGCCTGGAAAATAACCCAATGCACTCGGGCAGAAAACAGTCACAAACCTCAATACACCCGGGTATACCCGAATTCGTGGGACTAGCCGAGCTCGAATAAAGTGTGTCGCCAGTGTATATATGTATATATACACCCACCCACACACGTGTATGCGTGTGTATATATATACATATGTATGTGTATACATATGTGTATATATATATATATATATATATATATATATATATATATCACACACACACACGTGTGTGTGTCTAAATATATATATATGTATATATATGTATATGTATATGTATATATATATGTATATATATATATATTTTTATGAAAAAAGAAGAAAAGAAAACATTCGCACACCTAGTGCATTAACGTAATAACAAGTGTTTATAGAACATTAAAATCAAGCAAATGCCCACTCACAAGAGTACTGAAAATATAAGCAGATATGAGATGGGCTCTCATGTGCCTGCAACGCTGTCCGATTTAGGCAATGGCGTCTTCTCGTGTCTCTCCTTCGTGCAGCCGGATGGCCGGAAGTGACGTCCCTCCAACTCGGCGCACAGCACAAGAAGTCCCTCCGGGAACCGGCAACTCCAAAGTCTCAGTGCCGGCAATGATGTACCGGGAGAACCGGAACCAGCGTCTCTCATCCGGCAGTATCAGAGTTCATGGGCAAGTGATGGCTTCTGTCTAACCACGCCCTATGCGTTTCATCATCTATGATGACTTCATCAGGGGCTCCCATTGGATGCCCCTTCACAGTACTTATAGGGAAGTACTTTGCATATATTAATTAATCAATAAAATATATAATTAACCAATCCGCAATGCTAAACACATAGTAAAAGTACCATCAATAGTATACTTGTTATGGGGACCACATTGAATTATTCAGAGAATAAGTCAAAAATCAGGACACAAATATATAATACATTCAATTAAACTAAAGAACTGTTAACAATGAGTGAGTCAGGTAAATTTCAGGAGAAAGGCTATGATATGTCTATTGTTAATAAAGCATTTTTAGATGCCAGTCTTTTGAATCTTTTGAATCGGGACACGCTATTAGAAAAATCTAAAGCAAAATCAAAAACGCTATGTAAAAACAGAAACGAGGATAAAAGAGGGGGATTTTCACCAAAATTCATTACACAATATAATCAATCTGCTCATCAAATTAGAAAAGTTCTAAATTGTCACTGGAACATTTTGTGTAATGATCCCGTAATTGGTCATCTATTGCCAAAACATGCTCCTGTAATTTGTAGAAAAGCAAGGAGTATTAAAACGTTGATAGCTCCAAGTAAATGAAAAACTAAAAAATCAAAAACTTCCAATTCAATCAAAGAAGTGGGGAATTTTGGATGCGGGAGAGGAAGATGTCTTACCTGTAGACATTTGATAAAAACAAATAAATTTATATCATACAGGCATACCCTGTTTTACGTACACCCGCTTTACGTACACTCGCAAGTACGTACATTTATTTTTAGTTGCACCATACCCCTGTGTACGTACGCATGCTTCGCGAGTACGGACACCAGGGGGCGGTGTGCGTGCATGCGCACCTCCAATACAGCAACCTCCTTTTTTGTGGTCCCTAACTGAGTGGGAGTGCAGATAAGGGGTAAGGGGGAACGGGGCCAGGTGGCAGGGGGAACGGGGAGATCGGGCGCGCCATCAATCAGCAGCTATAGCAGTGATTCCGCCCGCACTGCAGCTCCTGGCTTTTCTCCCTCCGCTCTCCATCTCCCTCCTCCTCCCTCCTCCTCCCTCCTCCTCCCTCCTCCTCCCTCCTCCCTCCTCAAAGCTTGATCTAGCCTGCTGCTGCTGCTGCTGTAGAACGGAACTTTGCATTTGAGTTACAGGCTACGGGGGAGGAGGAGGTGCTCTTCTACTGCATTCTGTGCTTGTGTGTGTGTCTGTGTGTGTGTCTGTGTGTGTGTCTGTGTACTGCATTCTGTGTCTGTGTGTGTGTCTGTGTGTGTATTTCTGTGTCTGTCTGTGTGTGTGTCTGTCTGAGTGTGTGTGTGTGTGTGTGTCTGTTTGAGTGTGTGTGTGTGTGTGTGTGTGTGTGTGTCTGAGTGTGTGTGTGTGTCTGTCTGAGTGTGTGTGTGTGTCTGTCTGAGTGTGTATGTGTCTGTCTGAGTGTGTGTGTGTGTGTCTGAGTGTGTGTGTGTGTGTGTCTGTGTCTGTATGAGTGTGTGTGTCTGTCTGAGTGTGTGTGTCTGTCTGAGTGTGTGTGTGTCTGAGTGTGTCTGTCTGAGTGTGTGTGTGTGTGTCTGTCTGTGTGTGTGTGTGTCTGTCTGAGTGTGTGTCTGTGTGTGTCTGTGTGTGTCTATGTGTGTGTGTCTGTGTGTGTGTGTGTGTGTGTCTGAGTGTGTGTCTGCGTGTGTCTGCGTGTGTCTGTGTGTGTGTGTCTGAGTGCATGCACGTGCGTGACTGAGTGCACGTGCGTGACTGAGTGCGTGCGCGACTGAGTGCGTGCGCGACTGAGTGCGTGCGCGACTGAGTGCATCTGCGTGCGCGACTGAGTGCTTGTGCGTGCGCGACTGAGTGCGTGTGTGTGCGCGACTGAGTGCGTGTGCGTGCGTGACTGAGTGAGTGCGTGCATGACTGCGTGAGAGATTGTGTGACTGAGGGAGTGCGTGAGAGATTGTGTGACTGAGGGAGTGCGTGAGAGATTGTGTGACTGAGGGAGTGCGTGAGAGATTGTGTGACTGAGGGAGTGCGTGAGAGATTGTGTGACTGAGGGAGTGCGTGCGTGTAAGCCAAGCTGATCAAGGACCTGAGTAAGGCCGTGCGTATAGTGCTGGCGATGCCGCCCAAAAACAAACACATCGCCGCCGCGTGCGCTTATAGTAAGCGCGAGAGCGGCAATGCGACGGAGCAGACTTTGGAAGCCGGGAATATTTGATTTTCAAGGGCTGTCACCTCATGTGACAGCCCCTGAACAAATCAAATGCCCGGGAGCCTGCGACGCCGCCGCAAAGCGAAATATAACTTTCGCTAGCGGGGATGGGTGACGTCGCCGGTCGCGGGCACTATACGCGCGGCCTAAGGAAGCACAGCATTGTAAAACACAGTATTGTACTGTACTGTTTTCACCAAAGTCACAAAAAATAAGTCCCAAAAATATATCAGTCAGTCAAATAAATGCACCTCACCTTCATGCCCTTTCAGTAAAAATACTGTATAGTAGAAGATATGCCCTCTCCTTCATCCTTCCTACATATTTTTAAAATAATTTTCCATTCATCCATGTTGTATCTGTCAGCACATAAGAAAAATCAGCTGACATTAAAGATTTTATTTCAATAAAGCCTACTGTATTTATTTTGGTTACAAATGCTTTATTTACATCAGTTATTTATTTTTATTTATTTATTTATAAAATATTTTACCAGGAAGTAATACATCGAGAGTTACCTCTCGTTTTCAAGTATGTCCTGGGCACAGAGTAAAACAAAATAATACATGGTTACAAATACAGTTACATAAATGAACAAGGTATACATTATATACAAGACATTGCATGCACAGTTAAAGAAAATATATATTATGAGCGTATGAAACAGCTACAGACCAGATTAAAGTGTGAGACAGCCTTAGATTTGAAAGAGCTTAAGCTGGTGGTGGATATGAGAGTCTCTGGTAGGTTGTTCCAGTTTTGGGGTGCACGGAAGGAGAAGGAGGAACGTCCGGATACTTTGTTGAGTCTTGGGACCATGAATAGTCTTTTGGAGTCTGATCTCAGGTGATAGGTACTGCATGTGGTAGGGGTGAGAAGCTTGTTCAGGTAGCTGGGTAGCTTGCCCAGAAAGTATTTGAGGGTGAGACAGGAAAGGTGAACTTTGCGCCTAGACTCTAGTGATGACCAATCTAGTTCTTTGAGCATTTCGCAGTGATGTGTGTTGTAGTTGCATTGGAGAACAAAACGACAAATTGAATTGTAGAGGGTGTCAAGTTTGCTAAGGTGGGTTTGAGGAGCCGAGCCATATACTATGTCTCCATAGTCAATAATCGGCATTAGCATCTGCTGTGCAATACGCTTTCTGACCAGGAGACTTAGGGAGGATTTGTTCCTGTAAAGTACCCCTAGTTTGGCATAGGTCTTGGTTGTCAGGATGTATGTATGCATGTATATGACGATTGCAGTACAGTACATGCATTGTAAAGTGGAAAAAAGGCAGTGCTTCACTTTAAGTACATTTTCACTTTACATTCATGCTCCGGTCCCATTGCGTATGTTAAAGCGGGGTATGCCTGTACTCAAATGGCACCTCATATGAAGTAACAGACTACAGTGGCGACCAACTTTATTCTAACTCGGCTAGCTCCGCGAATTTCAGATTATCCCGGTGATGTGCGGTTTTGTGTCGTTTTCTCCCGGGGTGTATTGCGTTATTTTCGCGGCTGTGATTTAAGCATTTTATTCCCGCTGGCTGCAATACTGCAATGCCGTGTAAAAACGCATGGGGGCGTTTGAGAGCTGTTGTCTTTGAAGCCGAGAAATTCATGAATTGTAATGCAGTATATACTGTATATATACAGTATATACTGTATAACAACAACCCCTATAACCCCTAACATACACATACAGTACTGTATATGCACATCAATGATACTATAGGCCGTCCTCTGGCGAGATGTGTTTGCAGCAGAGAGAGATCCGCTGCTCTCTCTGCGCAAACATCGGCACATTAAAAATTATTTAAAATACATTTTTATTCATAGTGTAGATGTGCAGGGGGTCTCGGGAGCTGAACTGCGTTGGTTTCAGGTCCGGGGACCCCCTACTTCCCGAGATACAGGCCCCTTTATGGGTGCCTGTAACAGGGGACTTATCCCTGTTCAGTAATGTGCCTTTAATCTAGCAGTGTGGTGGTTAACTTCTGGTAGTTAATTACTAAACACCACCTGCCTGATTGAGATGGCTTACAAAAGCCTGTCTGTTCAAACAGGAAGTAAGAACTCTTTAGCTGACACCTGAGCTGAACTTAGAGACACTTGTCTTGAGCTCTGCAAAAGAGATAGCAGAGCGGCTTTCAAGACACAGGGAAAACTTCTAAACCTGTATGCTGACCAACCCTGGAGACAAGGGAGCTGAAGCAGGGACAGTGAGAAGATTTTCCCTCCAAGAAACAGATAAGATTTTTATTCTTAAGAGACTGCTTATATCTGCTTATTTTCATGCTATATGTTTTGGGGCTGCGAGAACTGCTTAACTAATAGGAGATGTGAACTAATTGCATAGGATTTCACTAGAAATACTCCCAAGTGAATGGAAGCTATGTTCCCCCCCCTGTGTTTGGATAATTTCCTGATGGAAAGGAGCAGGCACAATAAAGCCTTATTATAATTTCACATTATAAAGCCTCCTAAGTGTGTACCTCTGTGAACGTCCGTCCACAGTACCCCTGATGAAGTCATCATAGATGACGAAACGCGTAGAGCGTGGTTAGACAGAAGCCGTCACTTCCCCATGAACTCTGTTACTGCTGGATGAGAGACGCTGGTTCCTGTTCTCCCGGTACATCGTTGCCGGCACTGACACTTTGGAGTTGCCGGTTCCCGGAGGGACTTCTTGTGCTGGGCAACGAGTTGGAGAGACGTCACTTCCGGCCATACGGCTGCACGAAGGAGAGACACGAGAGGATGCCATTGCCTAAATCGGACGGCGTTGCTGACACATAAGAGCCTATCTCATATCTGCTTATATTTTCAGTACTCTTGTGAGTGGGAATTTGCTTGATTTTAATATTCTATAAACACTTGTTATTACGTTAATGCACTAGGTGTGCGCCTGTTTTCTTTTCTTCTTTTTTCATAGGTATAATCAGGGAGTAGTTAACCCTTTTGAAACGGGCTGCCAAATACCTGGATGTCATTACTTTTGGAACAGGACTTTGTTTTTTCAGAGGTTATTTATAAAGGTTTTTTCATTTAACATTTTTATAATTTTTTTTTGTTATTATCATTGAATTTTTATCTTTGTTTTTTTATTAAACTATTAGGTTGGTGTTTCAATAACATCACATATATATTATTATTTTAATTTCTTTGAAATTACTGGTCTACAGTTTTATTTTGCTATCATCTTACCACCCCACTGGATGCACTTACAGTTGGGTTAATTAATTTATAGCTTTGTTTAGGATATATTAGAGGCGCTACTTCATTTTTCTTTGGTTCTTTTGTTATATATCACGTAGGAGTTAGCGGCGATTTTATATTCCCTATAATATCCATATAATATTGGATTCAATATTGTGTTATTTGTTCTAGTGTTTTGTAACTTGTTGGGAAATTGTGTATTTTTTTATAAAAACAGTTAAATTATTACAAATACTAAAATGATGCAAAGCTGTGAAGAACACTTAGCCAGGAGGAATACATTTGCAAATATTATAGATGAGGACCCCATTGAAGTTATAGTGAAAAATGTTGACCTTAAGAATAGTTTTCAGGAACTGGAAAATTATACAAGCGATGAAATGAGGAACTGGTTAGATTTGCTCTCTCTTCAGAATTATTTAGATATCAAATTAGTCCCAAGGGGTTTGAGAATAACAAAACAACATTTGAGGCAACTGAAACATTTATAGCCAGTTGGAATGCTACTCTGGAAGCCTGTTCAGTCTCCCTCATCAAACTCTTGGTCTCTTATAGACAAGAGAGACTGGATGTATTTGGGAGGGCGATAGTCCAGGTACAGGAGATTATTAAATATTTGAAGATACAGAAGAATTGATCTCATTGGATGAAATGGAACACAAAAGGGTGGTTGCATTTGAGAAATAAATCATTGAGAGAAAAACAAATAAACTCAAACGTGACAAGGACGATTATGCAAATGATAGAGTAAGGAATTGGAGAAGAAAGGGGGAATTTCACCAACACCGTAGATATGGTAGATCCAATTCAGGTTATAGATATGAGAATAGAGATAATAAATATCAGAAAAAAAACATATCTAATGAGAAAGTGAAAAAGGAGATTATCAAACTAATAAAAGAGGCTAGGATGGATAAGAAAGAGAAATCGAAGGCCACTCCCATTACTCCCTCTGGAAATTTCTCCACCTCCAATCAGTACTCGGTCTTGAGAGATGATTGTGAGGGAAATGGGGAAACCCAAGAGCAAGGTGCAGAGGGACTAAGGGAAGGAGCAAGATCTAAGATTACCTCCAAGGGTTCCAATCAAACAAGTACTGTTTCACTCAATAGAACTAATAAATCCACCTCTTTTTTAGAGCAGAGAGAAAAGGAGAAGTAATACCCACTTTGGCAGAAGCAGACTCAACAACAACCCAGAAGAAAACGAGATTCAGGGGAATCAGAGGAGGAGCAAAAAAGCAAGGACAGAAGAAAATGAAAATGATGGAAGCTACACCACATAATTTTGGTATTTATAACCTCTCATCACATACACTTACTTCACATCACATATCATTATTAGCAAAAGGATTATCCTATTCTCCTAACAGTTTACCCAATAGGTTTGACCTATTTGTGGACCTAAACAGATACATTCGTAAGTTAACATTAATGCGACATTACTCTCTAAAAGGGGAGCAAGATTCTGAATTAAACTTTAATACACAAGAACTAGAATGTATCAATGCCCTTACCTATTTTTTGGTTGAATCGGACAATGTTGGAAATATTTTTAATAGTACACAAAAATCAAACATGACAGTTACACTGATGGATCCCCTTTTGAAAAGAACAGCATTTGAAAGCTATGAATCAAAGGAAAATTCCATGCTAGACCTTACAACTCATGAAGAAGAGGTTAATATATTGACAGATCCTAACTCAGGTTCAATTACAACTGATCCTGAGAGTACATTAAAGTATAGATCATCTCCATTTGTCCCTAAATTGGTATCCTTTCCATATCAATCAAAGGGAAACTTTATCGACACATTCTACACAGTAATTCTCAGGGACCTTGAGCAGTTGTGCCTAAGCAATGTGGAATTGAAATAAAAAAACTTGACTAAAGAAGAAAATCTAGCATTGACAAACATAAAAAATAACTATTACTTAATTGTTCGTCAAGCAGACAAAGGTGGGGCAATTGTCCTACAGGACCGTGCAGACTATTTATGTGAAGCTTATCGTCTTCTGCATGACGCCATATCTTATGAGGTTCTTACTGGGGACCCATCTGAGAGTTATCAGTTGGAATTTCGGATTCTCCTCCAGGATGCATTCACAGAAGGGATTATTTCTAAATTAGAGCACAAGTTTTTATATATTAAACACCCTAGAACACCTATATTTTACCATATTCCAAAACTGCACAAAGACACTTTAAATCCACCAGGGAGGCCTATAATATGGGGGGTTGGGTCGATGACGTCGAATGTGTCCCAGTATGTCGACTATTATTTACAACCATATGTCACTAATTTACGTTCACACATACGGGACACATTGCATGTCATCGATTCCACCTCCGGTATTATATGGAAGGATACCTTTCACTGGGTAACATGCGATGTATCTTCACTGTATACATGTATAGATCACATAAAAGTTATCAAGGCTATTAATCACTATTTAGAATTAGATGTAAATTTGCACTCTTCACAAAGGTTGTTTCTTTTAGCATGTATTAAATTTATTTTAAATCACAATTATTTTTTATTTGAAGACACATATTATTTACAAATCTGTGGAACGGCTATGGGGACCAGATTTGCCCCCAGTTATGCTAATCTCTACATGGGACTGTGGGAGAGTATCCATGTGTGGGAGAATGCTCGACTGGGGGTGGGTCTGGTCTTCTATGGTCGTTTCATAGATGATATTCTAATTATTTGGGATGGTGAGAGGGAAATCCTGGAGTAGATCTTTTAACGATAACCAGATGGGTCTGAAATTCACCTATAATATACATCCAGACACTATAATTTTCTTGGATCTGGAGTTATTTATAGGTATTGAACAACAAATCCAGACAAAAACACACTTTAAATCTGTATCGACGAACAGTTACTTACAATATGGTAGCAACCATTATAAAAAATGGTTAGACAATGTACCAAAAAGTCAATTTCACAGGATTAGGCGCAACTGCTCAATGGATACTGATTTTTTAATACAGGGCAAAGATCTGTCAGATAAATTTCAGGAGAAAGGCTACGATATGTCTATTGTTAATAAAGCATTTTTAGATGCCAGTCTTTTGAATCGGGACACGCTATTAGAAAAATCTAAAGCAAAATCAAAAACACTATGTAAAACCAGAAACGAGGATAAAAGAGGGGGATTTACACCAAAATTCATTACATAATATAATCAATCTGCTCATCAAATTAGAAAAGTTCTAAATTGTCACTGGAACATTTTGTGTAATGATCCCGTAATTGGTCATCTATTGCCAAAACATGCTCCTGTAATTTTTAGAAAAGCAAGGAGTATCAAAACGTTGATAGCTCCAAGTAACTGAAAAACTAAAAAATCAAAAACTTCCAATTCAATCAAAGAAGTGGGGAATTTTGGATGCGGGAGAGGCAGATGTCTTACCTGTAGACATTTGATAAAAACAAATACATTTACATCATACTCAAATGGCACCTCATATGAAGTAACAGACTATATCAACTGTCTAAGTGAGTATGTCATATATCTTATCTCATGTGAGTGCGGCCTACAATATGTAGGCCATACATCAAGGGCTTTGAGTACACGATTCTTAGAGCATCGAAGAAATGTTATTCATGGGTGCCAAACACATAGCCTCTCCCGCCACTTTTGTACTAAATATCTAAAAGATCCAAAATCCCTATCAGTTATGGGCATTGAGTACATTCCCCCTTCATACATGGGAGGAGATCGTTTCCAAAGGCTATGTACAAGGGAGACATATTGGATGTATATTTTAGATACCACCTATCCAAAGGGACATAATGACCACATTGACATAAGTACCATAGTGTGATCACTCTATTATATGGGTGGTCCTTCGGAGGTCTGGGTTGAATGCTTTTGCATTCCCTCCGAACTATGGTCATGTGTCAGGTCTTTAAAGATCTTTGTATATATATATATATATATATATATGCTATATTATTATATACTTTCAATAATTGATCGAATTATGGGAATATAGAAAGGATATCGGTGGTTGACCCATATCATGTTTAACATCTTTTCTACGAATGTGTTTGGTTTTTGTTCAGAAGTGGTCTCTATTGGATTATCTTATTTTAATAAACATAGTAATTACTTTAATAACACTTACACTGTATTTATTACTTTCACAAACTACACATATAATTTTTACATAACATACTGCTGCGGCACAGTTTATTCGAGCATTTGCCCGTTCTGTGCCGCAGCAGTAGCCTGGCGCGCGCCCGAGTGTGACGGGCGCGCGCCGAAGCAGCGGAAGAGCGCCCTCCGATCGGGGCGCTCTCCCTACCGCTGCCGGGTCCGCCGGGTCCCCCGGAACCCCCTGCCGCTGTCCCGCGATCGCGGGACACCAGGGCTCCCTCGGGGAGCCCCTGGACGTGCGTGCAGGGGGCGCACGCTCCCGAAGACGCGTGACCGCGCGTCTATGACGCGCGGCACGCCGAGGGGCGGCCACTAGCAAGCCGGGAAATCTCCCGGCTTGCGGATCTGGCCGCAGTGCAATTAAATGTGTCGCCAGTGTATAATTTATTATTATAGTCCTATATAACATCACAGTTTATTAGTTAGACTAATACACAATAGTTTGAATTATTAACACACATATACATTTGCACCATACATTATATATTCAGCAGTGGTTTTCTTCTGTTCCTGCTTTAAATCCATCTGTTGCTGCTCCTCTGACTCCATATTGGAATCTATATGCCTGGCACACACATTATGTGTGACATTAAGTATGTTTATTATTAACTTGTGGGTGAAAATTTATTGGTCATATTATAAAATATTAAAAAACATTAAAAAGTAAAAAGAACAACATGATACTATTTATACTCTAGTTATCAAAATAGTTCTGCAATGTACATTGAATTTTTATAATAGGCAAAGATTTATCTCTCTGTGTATTCATTGTAATGTACATTTATTTCCCTTCAAACTACCTTGGTTCTAATTATACCTTATTTAACTCCAATTACCTCAATCCTTATTTGTGATTATAGTCAACATTTTTGATATTTTTGATATATTTAATAATGATTAACTCACTCATTGTTAACAGTTCTTTAGTTTAATTGAATGTATTATATATTTGTGTCCTGATTTTTGACTTATTCTCTGAATAATTCAATGTGGTCCCCATAACAAGTATACTATTGATGGTACTTTTACTATGTGTTTAGCATTGCGGATTGGTTAATTATATATTTTATTGATTAATTAATATATGCAAAATACTTCCCTATAAGTACTGTGAAGGGGCATCCAATGGGAGCCCCTGATGAAGTCATCATAGATGATGAAACGCATAGGGCGTGGTTAGACAGAAGCCATCACTTGCCCATGAACTCTGATACTGCTGGATGAGAGACGCTGGTTCCTGTTCTCACGGTACATCGTTGCCGGCACTGAGACTTTTGAGTTGCCGGTTCCCGGAGGGACTTCTTGTGCTGGGCGCCGAGTTGGAGGGACGTCACTTCCGGCCATCCGGCTGCACGAAGGAGAGACACGAGAGGACGCCATTGCCTAAATCGGACGGCGTTGCCGGCACATGAGAGCCTATCTCATATCTGCTTAAATTTTCAGTACTCTTGTGAGTGGGAATTTGCTTGATTTTAATGTTCTTTAAACACTTGTTATTACGTTAATGCACTAGGTGTGCGCCTGTTTTCTTTTCTTCTTTTTTCATAGGTATAATCAGGGAGTAGTGAACCCTTTTGAAACGGGCTGCCAAATACCTGGATGTCATTACTTTTGGAACGGGACTTTGTTTTTTCAGAGGTTATTTATAAAGGTTTTTCATTTAACAGTTTTATAAAAAAAAAAATTGTTATTATCATTGAATTTTTATCTTTGTTATTTTATTTAAGTATTAGGTTGGTGTTTCAATAACATCACATATATATTATTATTTTAATTTCTTTGAAATTACTGGTCTACAGTTTTATTTTGCTATCATCTTACCACCCCACTGGATGCACTTATAGTTGGGTTAATTAATTTATAGCTTTGTTTAGGATATATTAGAGGCGCTACTTCATTTTTCTTTGGTTCTTTTGATATATATATATATATATATACACACCCACCCACCCACACACGTGTGTGTCTGTGTATATATATACATATGTATTTATATACAAATGTGTATATATATATCACACACACACACACACACACATGTGTGTCTATATATATATATATATATATATATATATATAGACACACACACGTGTGTGATAATATATAAATTTGTGTTTTTTGCCTTACTATATGTGTTCCACAAAATGTCGTATTTATCTGTTCTTGCATATGTGTGTTATAATGGTTAGAAGGACACAATGATCTTAGTTCCCAGGATTGATTCAACGGTCTCTGCATAGCAGCAGCGGTGGCGGACACAGCGGCGGCAGCAGCTGCATATTCCAGCAACCTCGTTTCTAACTACAGATAGAAAGGTAAACATTGTTATCCTTACACTATGAGAAAACAATTTCTACTTGACAATAACACTGCATCATGTGCAGCATCACTGATGCAGACGCTAAAGCCAAACATTTCTTCTAAACTCACACACATTGTAACATGTTGTTATGCCGGTGCTGCCCGCAGACCAGACCTGTCCCTTGTGCTGAGGTGGGACGTAGGGACACACGCACCCGCAGCAAAGGGAGCGTGTCCGGAGTGTGGTGTTATTGTTGCCAGGCCAGGTATAGTAGTGAAGACAATACTTGCCGGTACCGGTAGTAGAGAAGGAGTAGCTTTTGCCGTTGCCAAGATCAGGGATGCCAGAAGTCACGAAGTCCAAGTAGAGCCAAAGTCGAGAGCCAGAGGGGGTAGTCGTCCAATCCGTGTCAATACCTGAGGAGTCACTGAGTGAATAGTCAAATGCTTCCATACAGAACTATGTCGAGCGACGAGTGATGGGAAGCACAGGCATAATAAAGCTGGGCAGGCCAATGGGAAAAGGGGGCAGGCCTAGAGGACTGCAAGGAGTCCTCCCTGATAGGAGAGAGGTGTTACAGCCCAGCTGAGTGTAATCATTGATTTGCCTTGAACTGTGTGATGCTTGGGGGCGACGCCTCACTGCAGCAGCAGTTGTTAAAAGTGCTCTGTTAGGCGTGTGCTCTGTAAACTGAAAATGCATGCACATAACGTCTGGGGCTTGCGTGCGTGTAGGAGGGCGTGGGTGCGACCGGCGCTGAGCAGAGGAATCGCCGAGGGGAGTGATCCCGCGACGGCGGCAGGGGCGAGGAGCCGTGGAGACTGGTAAGGCAGGATTGTTTATTGTGTCCAGGGACACCTTGCGGAGAGGGAGTGCTTTGTGTGAGAAGCGAGGAGAACGCTGATTCCTGACAGTACCCCCCTCTTCAGGAACGGCCTCAGGACGGTCGAAGAACGGTTTCTCTGGAAACTTTTTCTTGAAGGACTTAAGAAGAGCCGGGGCATGAATGTCCTTTGAAGGTACCCAGGATCTCTCTTCAGGGCCAAAGCCCTTCCACTGCACCAAGAACTGAAGCTGACCCATGGATAGGCGAGAATCCAAAAGGGAGTGAACTTCGTATTCCTCGTTATTTTGTACAGTAATGGGATCTGGTTTACGAGTCTGATCCGGAAAGAAGTGACTGGAGATAAATGGTTTTAAGAGGGACACATGGAGGACATTGGGAATCTTCATACTGGGTGGTAGTTGGAGCCGGAATGCCACAGGATTGATTTGTTCACAAAAAGGGAAGGGACCCAGGAACTTAGGTGCCAGTTTAAGAGATGGTACCTTGAGGTGGATATTCCTAGAGGAGAGCCATACCAAATCCCCTGGTTTGTAACTGGGCGCCGAACGACGACGACGATCGGCCTGTAGTTTCGATCTGCGGGAGGAGTTGAGAAGGGTAGACTGAATCCTGGACCATGCGGTTTGGAGGGAAGAAATGCGTTCATCTACGGCTGGTACTCCAGAAGGAATGTTGGGGATGGGAAGACAGGGAGGGTGGAACCCATAATTTATAAAGAAGGGAGACTACCGGGTGGACTCGTTTTTTGCAGAATTGACGGCATACTCTGCCCAAGAGAGGAGTTGAGCCCAATCATCCTGGAAATCGGATATAAAACATCTGAGGTACTTCTCCAGGGATTGATTGATTCTCTCCATTTGTCCATTGGACTGAGGATGATAGGCGGAAGAAAAGGAAGAAGAGATGCCCAATCTCTTCGTGAAAGCTCTCCAAAATTTGGATACGAACTGAGAACCTCTGTCAGAAACAATGGACGAAGGAATCCCATGAATCCGGAAAATCTGCTCCGTAAAGATATCAGCAAGGGCGGGGGAGGTGGGTAATCCTTTAAGTGGAATGAAATGGGACATCTTCGAGAACCTGTCCACGACCACGAAGATAGTGTTCATTCCTCTGGACCTTGGCAACTCCACGATGAAATCCATAGAAATGTGGGACCAGGGGCGGTCGGGAACTGGAAGGGGTAACAGAAAACCCTGAGGCTTTTGACGGAGAGTCTTGCTTTGAGCGCACGTGGGGCATGCGCGGGTAAATTCCAGAATATCTTGAGACATTCTTGGCCACCAGAAATTCCGACGAATGAGATCAGTAGTCTTCTTAAAACCTGGATGACCTGCAGATTTAGAGGAGTGACCCCAAGACAGGACTTCTGGAACAAATTTGGATGGTACAAAGTGTTTGTTGTCGGGAACGACCAAGTCCTTGGGAATGTGTCTCTGGGAGTGCAAAATCTTGTCAAGATTCTTGAAAGTAGACGTGGCGAGAATCCTCTCATGTGGAAGGATAGTCTCCAACGATTCCTCTGGCCTCTCCTCAGATGAATGTATTCGGGAGAGAGCGTCTGCCTTTACGTTCTTGGTCCCGGGGATATAGGACAGGTGAAACTCGAATCAAGAAAAAAAAAGAGCCCAACGAGCCTGTCGTGGACCAAGGCGTCGAGCATTCTCTATGTAAAGAAGGTTCTTGTGGTCCGTGAGAATAGTAAACGGCTCTTTCGACCCCTCCAGCAGGTGTCTCCATTCTTGAAGAGCCATCTTCACGGCCAGAAGTTCCCTGTTACCCACGTCATAGTTCCTCTCGGCAGACGAGAATTTTTTGGAAAAATATGCACAGGGATGTAACTTATCTTGGGACGTGGGTCTCTGAGACAGAACGGCACCAGCGCCGCAATCAGAAGCGTCGACCTCCAGTACAAAGGGAAGTTCAATGTTGGGATGACGGAGAATAGGTGCGGATATAAAGGCTTCCTTGAGTGTCTCGAAGGCGGAGATGGCCTCGGATGACCAAGCAGAAGGATCAGCTCCTTTTTTGGTGAGCGCAGTGAGGGGTGCCACAATGGTGGAAAAACTCCGTATAAACTTACGATAATAATTAGCGAAGCCTAAAAAACGTTGTATGGCCTTGAGAGAATTGGGTCTTGGCCATTCAGTGACCACTTGAAGTTTACCGGAGTCCATCATAAACCCCTCATCTGAAATGATATACCCCAGGAACGGAGTAGAGGTCGTATGAAAGGTGCACTTCTCCAGTTTAGCGTATAAATGGTGTTCACGGAGACGGGAAAGAACGTAGGAGGTGTGGCGTATATGGTCCTGGAGATCTTTGGAAAAAATCAGGATATCATCCAAGTATACAATAACAAAAATATTGAGTACCTTACGAAAGACATCGTTGATGAAATCCTGGAAGACAGCGGGAGCATTACATAAGCCGAAAGGCATTACCAGATATTCGTAGTGTCCACTACGCGTGTTGAAGGCCATCTTCCATTCATCCCCCTTCCTGATGCGCACCAGGTTATAGGCACCACGTAGATCCAACTTGGAAAAAATCTTGGCCCCCTGTAATTTATCGAACAGTTCGGTAATAAGGGGAAGGGGGTAACGATTTTTAATAGTGATGTGGTTTAAACCCCTGTAGTCGATGCAAGGCCTCAACGACCCATCCTTTTTCTTGACGAAGAAAAACCCAGCCCCTGCTGGGGAATTGGAGTGATGGATAAAGCCTTTCTTGAGATTCTATTGGATATATTCATCCATAGCGTGAGATTCTGGTAACGACAAGGGGTAGGTCTTGGTCTTGGGTAGGGAGTAGTCAGGAACTAGATCGATTGGACAATCGTAAGTCCTGTGTGGTGGCAAGAGGTCTGACTGTACCTTATTGAAAACGTCCCGGAATTGATGGTAAACGGATGGTAGAATAACTTCGGGAACAGAGGTATTGGCCAGCAGTTGATGAGTCTCGTCTGACCTCGGCCTCCAGGAAATGGGAGCGGAGGAAGTCCAGTCAATGAGAGGATTGTTAAGCTGTAGCCAAGGAAGACCAAGGGTGATGGGTATCCCAGGAGCGTGAATGGCATTGAGAACTAAGGTCTCCTTGTGTAGATGTGAATACAGAAGCAAGGGAGCCGTCTCTAAGGAGATGTGGGCCGGTGTAAGAGGACGTCCATCGATACCGACGAGTGCGATGGGAATCTTCTTTCTCACTAGTGGTATGCGGTTAACCCTGGCAAATTCTAGATCCACGAAGTTTCCTCCAGCTCCTGAGTCAATGAAAGCGGCGGTAGAAGTCTTGAACTTATCGCCTGAAAGGAAGACTGGAAATGTAAGTTTCTTAGGGAGTTCACCTTTAAGAAGGGGACGTGAAGACATTACACCCAGAAAGAGCCCCTCTGTACTCACTGGGTGTTCCCGTTTCCCGGACACAATAGACACTCCCGAACCCGATGTTCCATGGATCCGCAGTAGAAACACAATCCCCCGGCGTGGCGGAACTGCCGTATCGGTGTGCGGATGCGTTGTACCCCCAATTGCATTGGCTCTGGCAACTCCAGTGCAGGACGAAGAGGTGTGGTAGCACTTGAGGGAGCAGGAGTGTTGCTGGGAGTACTGGAGAACGGAACTGGAAAGTTAGAGAAGCGAGTGCGCTGACGCTCTGAGCGGCGTAACTGGATGTGTTGATCCACTCGGATGGCCAAATCAATGAGGACCTCCAGTTGATCCGTCCTGGATTGGCGAGAGAGTTCGTCCTTGATGGGATCTGCCAGGCCTTGCCAGAATACGGAGACGAGGGCCTCTTGTCCCCAGTTAGTCTCGGCTGCTAGAGTCCGGAATTCCTCAGCATACTGCGACACCGTTCGCCGTCCCTGCGTGATCTGGAGGAGAGAAACAGATGCCATCTCCTGATGAGCGGGGGAATCGAATACCCGTTGAAACTCGGCTTTAAATGCTGGGTAATCTTGGGTAAGGTCAGAACGTCGCTCCCAAACCGGGGAAGCCCAAGCCAGGGCGCTGCCAGTGAGGAGGATATAAATGTAGGTTACTTTCTTGCGATCAGTATTGTAGAGATGGGGGGCCATTTCAAACTGCACCTCACACTGGTTTAGGAAACCCCTACAATCTTGCGGTTCACCTGCATAAGGCTTGGGAGGAGGAATCCTTACATCTGAGCTGCTAACTGCGCTTGCGGAGTGGGGGCTTACATCTGGCGGGGTCACGGTCGGTACCCTGTCTGAGAGTACTGCGACCTGGCGTGTAAGTGCCACAATTTGACCCGCCATGGCCTGGTTTTGCTGAAGCAGATTAGAGAGAAACTGCTGTAGTTCGGTCTGGTCTGCGTCTTGTGGGCTCGACATAATGTTACGCCGGTGCTGCCCGCAGACCCGTCCCCTGTGCTGAGGTGGGACGTAGGGATACACGCACCCGCAGCAAAGGGAGTGTGTCCGGAGTGTGGTGTTATTGTTGCCAGGCCAGGTATAGTAGTAGAGAAGGAGTAGTTATTGCCGTTGCCAAGATCAGGGATGCCAGAAGTCATGAAGTCCAATTTGAGCCAAAGTCGAGAGCCAGAGGGGGTAGTCGTCCAATCCGCGTCAATATCTGAGGAGTCACTGAGTGAATAGTCAAATGCTTCCATACAGAACTATGTCGAGCGACGATTGATGGGAAGCACAGGCATAATAAAGCTGGGCAGGCGAATGGGAAAGGGGGCAGGCCTGGAGGACTGCAAGGAGTCCTCCTTGATAGGAGAGAGGAGTTACAGCCCAGCTGAGTGTACACTGGCGACACACTTAATTGCAGTGCGGCCAGATCCGCAAGCCGGGAGATTTCCCGGCTTGCTAGTGGCCACCCCTCGGCGTGCCGCGCGTCACCGACGCGCGGTCACGCGTCTTCGGGAGCCTGCGCCCCCTGCACGCGCGTCCAGGGCTCCCCGAGGGAGCCCTGGTGTCCCGCGATGTGGGGGACGGCGGCAGGGGGTTCCGGGGGACCCTGCGGACCCGGCAGCGGTAGGGAGAGCGCCCCAATCGGAGGGCGCTCTTCCGCTGCTTCGGCGCGCGCCCGTCACCCTCGGGCGCGCGCCAGGCTACTGCTGCGGCCAAGAACGGGCAAATGCTCGAATAAACTTGGCCGCAGCAGTAATCATTGATTTGCCTTGAACTGTGTGATGCTTGGGGGCGATGCCTCACTGCAGCAGCAGTGGTTAAAAGTGATCTGTTAGGCGTGTGCTCTGTAAACTGAGAATGCATGCACATAACGTCTGGGGCTGGCGTGCGTGTAGGAGGGCGTGGGCATGACCGGCGCTGAGCAGAGGAATCGCCGAGGGGAGTGATCCCGCGACGGCGGCAGGGGCGAGGAGCCGTGGAGACCGGTAAGGCAGGATTTTTTATTGTGTCCAGGGACTCCTTGCGGAGAGGGAGTGCTTTGTGTGAGAAGCGAGGAGAACGCCGATTCCTGACACATGTGTACATATACATTATGACTGTTGTCACAAAAATACATTAACTGAAAATGACACACAAGTAACGTTCAGTTACATAACAGTTATCCCATTGTTGCAAACATTACACATGTATATCCACACACAATCATGTTGAATGAATTGTTTACAATTACACATTGGCTAATGTGATAGTCGCGTCCATCTGTGAGGTGGCTACGTGATCAGGTGACAATGCGGCCTAATAACTATGACGAACTACATGTATTAGACAATATGATGTGCGCGCGCAATCTGTGTTGCGTGTGCACACGTACAGTATAATGTAAGCATACTAATAAACGCTCACAACACAATTATTGTTCAACGCGTGTACTTTGGCTGCGGTAACACGCATCAGTGTGAGACGCGTGGAGGGCGGGGTTGTCTGCGCGTGCACAGCGCTAACCGTGATGTTAGGTCACAGGAGAGAGGGCGAGTTTGTGATGGGAGGGGGCGTGTTCGGCTGTTAGCGGGGGCGTGTCCATGACCTCACGCGCCTGGTTCGCCCTCATTGGCGGAACCACCGCCGGGGGCGTGGCCACGGCTACGTGGCAAGTTCAACACATAATAAGGCAGCGGTGCCAGTAATGTCTGTGACACGCGCGCCCGGCGCGGGGGGGGTGGCGCGTTCACAGCGCTAACAGCGATCTGCAGTCTGTGAGGGAGAGAGGGATCTTGTGACAAAAGGGGGTGTGATCGTGCATTTCCGGGGGCGTGGCTATGACATGACGCGGCTGGTTCACCCTCATTGTGTGACCCGCCGGTGGGGGCATGGCCACGCCTCCTTCGCAGGGTTTGAAATAAATTTTATAGAGTTGTTAAAAACCCTGCATCACGGCGAGGCTGCACCTTCAGCGTGACGGGGCGTACTGTGCCCAGCACCATTGAGGGGCGGTGCTTACAAGCACAGCGCATGCCGCACCGTGCGCGCAAACATTACTGGGACCGCTGCTTTAATTTTAGCAGTGTGTGGAATCTTGCAGTACAGCGGGGCTGTTGAATGGGCGCCGACGCATGTAGTCGGCCATGAGTGACAGGGGGGGCAGGTGTTTCCCCTCTGCCAGTCACTGTGACCGCAGCATAACACAACTTGTAATAGAAGCATATGTGTACCTTATGCGTTAACATGTACACTCATTAACAGCATAATAAAAAAATATTCATATTAACATAATCATTGCGATGCAAATTTTGAAAAGTATGTCCTTCGTATTTCAGAAATATCACTCTGACATGGAGTCACAATCAATGAATGTACCTGGCTACACAAAGAGAGTTTGCTGATTTGAGACGTGTGTCACAGTTTCAATGAATGTCACTATGATTGCAAACACTGTAATGCTGATTTCATCAGTGACGCTTATTTCTGCTTGTAGTGAATGTAACTTCATCAGTTAACTATTACTGATGTTACATTTAGTTATTCATGACATTAATCACATTTATAATCATTCTAACGATATCATTATATGTAACACTTTACTAATAATTTTAATTATGTTTTGTACATTTATTTTTAATGATTTCATTAGGTATATGTTTCCCATATGTTGGACATATAGCATTAACTATAACAAAAGTGACTTGATAATATTTATAACATCATGTATTTACACAGTTTGTGAAATGCATGACAAATGATAAATTGAACATGTATATCTTTTTTTCAACATTAATGTTCATATAACTATTATCAAAAATTGCAAAACATATTAAATAACATTTTACAAACATTAAAAATTGCCACCTGAGGTTACAGATCACACATTATGTATACTTCTTTATAAAATGCATATATTACCTAGACATTTTCATGGTTGTTAACATACACGTTCATACTATGTAATTGATCTACAGATATATAAAAATAAGATACAAATGCACTCGTATCATTTTATTTTGATGAACATTACAATTAGTTACACTGTTGTTGACAACCAACAATCACCATGAAAACTGTCTTTTTTAAAGCTAGGACAATGAGTGTGATGACGTCACATATTTAGTTTGAACACTAGTGAAGGTTGATAACATATTCACGTTCTTTCACTCAGATACAACAGCAACAGAGATTACCAAAGGCTACATGGATTTGTATATAAATTTTTTTTTAAACATACCCAACTGTAGGTTCAATCATGTTGACTTGTGCTAAATCAAATGAGTCATGGATCATCTGTTGTTGCTGTATCCATGGATTGGTTCATATAGGCATCCCTGAACCATGAACTCAGTTCTTGTGCAAGTCTCGCATTTGTTATCAATAATTTGCAGGATATTTGACAGCTACACTAATAAATATTGATAACAAGTGTAGCCAGTATTAAGTGTATAATAATGGACTGCAGACATCTTCCCTGTTGGCAGTAAGCCCTGGTAAGTACAGGCCTGCCAGCAGTAGTTATGGAGGTTTTCCCTCACACCCTGGTGAGGTGCCCTGTGTATGGATGGGAGTGGCTACATGCTCTGAGTCCATGGATAGTGACATCAGAGATGTGCCTGCCCCCTGAGGTATAAAGGGCACAACACTGTCAGCTAAGTGTTGTTGAAAAGCAGTAGTTGCAGTTGTTGCAAAGGGATTGCAGGATAGTTTCGTGACCCTAGTGCTGTAACTAGTGGCACGAATATTCTAATCAAGCCTGTCTAGGCCATACTGTGTCCAGGGACCTGAAACAGGGGTGATCTCCCTAAAGGGAGAGGGGATCCCACTCCAATTGAGGAGGGCAGTACCTGGCAAAGGGACAGCACGGAGGAATGTGCGGCTGAAGCTGAGAGCTGCATGGGGCAGTCTACTGTAATCAGATCATCAATAAAGATGCCCTTGTTAAAGAAAACCCCACTGTGTGAGTGTGAGATTACTCTACAGTGGCAGTCACCACCGAGAAGGAGTTCCTCACCAGGACCATCTCCCTGCGGAAGCATAGATCCTGATGAGGTGGAGGCGCTGCACATGATGTAAGTTGGACTCGCACCCACTACCTCAGCTACCTGTCCGGATGACATCCCCTAATACCATCAAGCGGGAGACTCAGGAGTCCTGTTACTTGCAGGTGCACCACCATACACGATCATGTAATGGGGACCGGTTAGACCACACGGGCCAATGTGAGATTGGGTGGGTCAGACAAGGGGGTCCACCCGTTACACAAGCATATAGGATAGCAAACATGAAATATAATTTGTAGTTGGACAACATTGTTCATTCATGCATACATGATATAACCCAAAACTTTTATATTTGTAAAAAATTACATAGAAAAAAAATATATACCATATCCAAATGTGCTTGGCCAAACAACACAGATGTTAAATGTGAGGAGGAGAACAAACACTATCCTATGATGATAAGAAGGTGACACATGTCATTCAACCACAGTTTCATGACTGTATTTCTTAATATTCATATCTACCTTGTTGGTTACCTGAAAAATAGGTGTCGATCACATTCTGACGTGTCTCAACACCACTGGCTGTCTGCTCATTGTCACCTGCAGCATATACCGGAGGCTCTTCCTCAAGCCCCTCCCGTATGTCGCCTTCAAGATTAACAACAACAAATGACTATGTCAGACACCTTCTCAGGCTTATACTGTAATGGACCGCCAGTTTTATTTAAAAACCTGAACCGACTTTTCAACAGTCCAAATGTACACTCGATAACTGACCGAGTGGATATGTGTGCAACATTACTGCTGCGGCCAGCTTCAGTCTCACACTTACCCGTCTTGTCCCGCTGCTGTTTTCGGGCTGGCGCTGAACTTGGCCACGCGCCAGCCGCATCTTCCCCGCATCCTTCCCCTCGTTCCCCTCCGCTCGCGACCTCTGCCTCTGCTCTGCCTTGCTTCTCCGGATCCCCCGGGTCCCCCTCAGCTTCCCACATCCCCCCTTACCCTGCCACCACCTTCGGGGAACCCTGGGCATGCGCGCCACGTGCGCACGCACCCTGGCACGCGTGACAGCGCATCAGTGACGCGCGGCACGCGGCGGGAAAAAAAAAAACAGCCGCGTCTGCCCGCATATTGCGGTGGCGGCCGCTGAAGACTCAGCTCGGCCGCCACTGTATATCGCTCCTCTGCAGGTGATTGCGAATTACCCAATGGTGTCAAAAGCCACGATCGGATCCCGTAACCTGAGTCACCTATAATAGAGCTTGAAAAGTAATGTACACATGATACATTGTAGTCATGTTGTAACTTATATGTTTCATTGTCAATTGTGATTAGTGTTGAAGCCAAAATATTTAGGACATTTTATTTCATGTCCCATGTCTGAGATGATAACTAAACATGCACATATATCATGTTAAAACAAGAAAAACATATTTCAATAATGATCACTTACACAATCATATGTAGTACTGCATATGCAAAATTTGCATTAGGTGACGATACCACTGTTGTATTACAATATGTGAAATCATATATCTCAAGTAACACTTGGATTGATGGGCACATTGTCTTCTAGTGTTATTGTGTGTGTGTGTATGGGTGGACATATTAGTAAATATCTATCCAATACACTATTATGCTACATAGAATATGAAAATTGCAGAATAATTATGTTTAAGATTATTTGGCATTATGAAAAAAAGTTCATTTCATAAACACAATTTAAAATGTTACAAAATTAGACATGATGACATATGTATGTTAACACTTCGGAATATGTACTCACCCACCAGCCAACCATGCCCAAAAGAACCATTTTCAAAGGCATGAAAAACTGATGAGTTTCTAAGGATAGATGAATCATGGCTGGAACCACAGAATCTGGCTACCACATTCATAATCTTCATCGTGGCATCGCATACCACCTGCACATTCAAGGAATGGTAGTGTTTCCTATTACGGTATGCATGCTCACTCTGACTAGGCGGGATCAAGGCAACATGGGTGCAATCGATTGCACCCATCACACATGGCATCCCGGCTATGTTATAAAAGCCATTTCTGACTTCCAGCCACTCTGTCTGCTCTCTAGGAAAATGAATATAATTCCTAGCGCGTTTAGTCAGGGCACATAGAAACTGCCTAAAGGCCCACGAGAATGATAAGTGAGAAGAAAATAAAGTGCGCAACTACTAATTGAGTGACGTGATAATTAGTGATTAAATAAAATTAGGTGACCTTGAACAGAGCGTCTGCAGCTGCGATGGAGGGGGGGCTCAGGGACCCCCTAAGCTAACAGATAAAAACAGAAAAGACACAGCGCACAACGCTCATAGTGCATTAAACAATATATTGACATAAACAATAAGGTAGGGTGAGTAATGTGCAAGGGTTGTGGCGCTGATATCTCGGATGCAGGATCCTGTTGGTAGGAAGGTAAGTAGGAAGCCTCTACGAGTTCTTTCTCCCCAGAGCACGAGTCAAACGTCAGCTGCTGTCCCATACAGTGCTTTGCCAGAGCGAAGCTCCACACCGGCTGGATTCTCTCACTCCCCTCCATGCGAAGCACTTCCGGGTCGATGACATCACCGCGGGGGAGATCGCTGGTTATGGCGCCGTTCAAACTCGATCAGCTCGCGTGGTGGGGTGATAGTTAGAGGTAGAGCTCTTGACCAGTCATCCAACGCGTTTCGAAACCCGTGGGTTTCTTCATCAGGGAATAAAATAAAGTGGTTTCGGATGAATTCTAAATACTACACGATCGTACCTCATTGGCTAAGCTATCTACTCTCATAGCCAATGGGGAAGTAGTAGAGGCGGGTTAAAAGTCCCGGTTTCGCGCGTCACTGGTTGTCAATGGCAACAGAACATATACTAAAATAAACTTTATTAACAATGACATGTCTAACCACACGCGATTGATGAAACTAAAACAAAAGGAAACAGTGTTACACATAATAAAAAAGCATAGTGCACGGGTGCATCAGTGGCTGGGCAGACTAGGATGGCTATCCTAAAATGCAATATATATCACAAATAAAGTGAATAAAGAAGATGAAAAGTGATCAAAGCCGATTAGTACTAAAGAGCAGCAAGATGAATACAAGCAGCCTTGGTTCATTATAAGGGGCATGTCCTGATAAATTGGCTAAAAAGACAAAGAGACAAAAATTAAAAATTCATATAAAAATAAAATTGAGTTAAAAGTTTTTTGAGGTAGTATAAATGGATCATATAAGAACTTTAATACAGGGACCAAATGTCTATATCTTCATTTAAACCCCCTGGATACAAGGTGTTTAATTTGTGTATCCAGAAGGTTTCCTGCCTAGAAAGTTCTTTTACTCTGTCACCCCCTCTCCTTTTTTTGGGTATATACTTAATACCTTTGAATAGTAGAGAGGAGGGGTCACTGTTGTGGAATTGTGCATAATGTTTAGAAAGGCTATGCTTCATAAACCCTATTTTAATGTTGCGCAAGTGTTCTTGAATGCACACTTTCAAAGGGCGTTTGGTACGTCCCACATAGAAAAGGCCACACGGACACTCCAATAAATAAACCACATGGTCAGTATTGCAATATATAAAATCATTAATATCATGTACTTCTCCATTTGTACATTTAAAAAAATTTCTGTCGGGGTGCAAATGCTGGCAAACTGAACACTTACCGCACTTGAAATTCCCAATTGGTTTAGTGCTTAACCCTTTTCTATCCACACTAGGATGTTCTGTTAGTTTTATATCACTTGGGGATAGTGTATTTTTTAGATTTTTTGCTCTTCTGTAAATAAATTTTGGGAATTCCGAGAGGTGAGCACCCAGCAGCAAATCATTTGATAAAATAGGCCAATGTTTTCTTATAATTTTTTCAATACGCCCCGTCATTGAATTAAAATTAGTGATAAAAGAAACGTTGCATTTACCCTCATTTTCCTGGGGGGTTTTGCTTTTTTTATGTTTTGTTAATAACATGGTTTTTCTATCAAGTTTTCTTATTTTCTCCAGATCTTTATTTAGTTTCTCTAGACGATAGCCCCTCTCTAAAAATCTTAAGGTCAATTTTTCGGCCTGTTCCTCAAAGTCTACTTCCGTACTACAGTTCTTCTTCAACCTATAATATTGGCCACTGGGGATATTTGATATCCACGTTTTTTTGTGGTTGCTTGTGGCAACAAGGAGGTTGTTGCAATCAACCTCCTTGAAGTGCGTTTTTGTTACCACATTCCCCTCTGCTGATGCCATAAGATTGAGATCCAGGAAGTGTACTTCTGTCTCATGCTCTACATGTGTAAAAGTGAGGTTTTTGTTATTGTTATTTATGTACTGTAGGAATTGGCCAATTGAGCACTGGTCACCGTCCCATATGCACAGGATGTCATCTATGAACCGACGCCACACAATAATATTTGCCTTGAAAGGGTTGTTATTATAAATGTATTCCTCTTCCCATCTTCCCATATACACTGGCGACACACTTTATTCAAGCTCGGCTAGTCCCACGAATTCGGGTATACCCGGGTGTATTGAGGTTTGTGACTGTTTTCTGCCCGAGTGCATTGAGGTATTTTCCAAGCAGGGATTGAAGCATTTTATTCCCGCTGGCTGCAATACTGCACAGTATCTATATATATACTGAATTACAATTCATGAATTTATGCCATATGGTAGACACGCGAAGCATTGCAGCCTATTAAATCCTAATCATTATCATTTAACAGATCAGCCGCCCGTCAGCCAGGCATGAACCCAGGCTGGGAAGGCAAACGCAACGGGGCTTGTCAGAGGTGAGGAGCGGCGCATTCCAGGTATCTGCCAGGTACATACTGGGTTTTTGCTCGAATAAAGTGTGTCGGTGCAGTACAGGTTTGCGAAACTGGGGGCAAATCTCATGCCCATTGCAGTTCCGCAAACCTGTATAAAAAATTCATCAAGAAACATAAAATAATTTTGTTTCATGATGTACCTGATAGAATCTACAACAAATTAGCTATTGAGGGGATGTAGGGTGACATCATTCAATAAAAAGGATTGAACGGCATTAAGACCCTCCTCATGTGGGATGTTAGTATACAGGGCCTGCACATCGCAGGTGAGCCACCTGTAGGAGTCTTTCCACACTAAACCTTCCATCAGATTCAACACTGATGTTGAATCTCTCAAGTAGGAAGGGAGTTTTGCTACATAAGGTTGGAGGAAATAGTCCACATATTGGGATAGGTTAGATGTAAGGCTCTCTATTCCCGAAATAATCGGTCTGCCTGGCGGGTTTGTCATACTTTTGTGAGTTTTTGGGAGATGATAAAAAATGTCAATTTTTGGACAGCTACAGTACAAAAAAATCATATTCTCTTTTTTCAATTACATTACTTGTGAGGGCTTCATCAAGAAGATTTTTTAGTAAAACCAGAAATTCCCCCGTAGGGTCCCTTTTCAATCTTTTATAGGAGGTGGTGTCGTTTAGGAGTCTGAGGGCTTCCCCCTCATAGTCCTTCCTATCTTGTAACACGACACCGCCCCCCTTATCAGCTTGCCTGATAATCAAGTTTTTGTTTTCTTTTAGGAGTTTTAGAGCCAATGCTTCGTTTTTGTTCAAATTATGTCTAATATCACTACTTTTGACATTATTAGATAATAGATTAAAATCTTTGTTGACCATGTTAAAAAATGTCTCTATGTGATGACCTTTGGAGTGTGCAGGGTAAAATTTTGACTTCCCTCTAAAGTGAGTATGTGTGCAGGTTAAATCATCGTTCCTAGTCTCTAGCTGAATTGATTCAGCAGTACTAGTGTCAGTAATCCTTATTGATGGAGTATTTTCTATATCTGATTTGATAAAATGCCTCTTCAGAGTGAGATTCCTAACAAACTTCTGAAGGTCCGTATATAATTGGAAAGCATTAGGGCCACAAGACCGGGAGAAAGTGAGGCCTCTGTCTAAAACCTTTTTCTGGTCATCCGTCAAGATGACAGTAGGCAGATTAAAGATCCCTTTAGGAGATGTAGTTTTTAAGGCATCTCGCAATCTCTTTTCTTGAGATCTGCCCCCCCCCCCTTGTTCCTCTCCCTTCCTCAGCGGATCTATGTGCCTGTTTTTGACTGAGTCTAAAAAACCCGAGGGAGAGGATTGGGCCGGTGATCTCTGCCTAGCACTTGGTTTAAAAGCTCTCTGATTAAAATTCGAATCATAATGACCATATTCTCTTTGCCCATATCTAAAATTTGGAATGTAGTTTTTCCCTTTGTAATTAGGGTTTCTAAATTGTCCCTCCTGTCTGGGGTTGGGCGGGTAACCATTATTTGGGGTAAAACCCCTTCTATCTCCATATACTTGGGTATCCCTGCCTCTTTCATTCCAATTTTCCCAGCCTTTTTGATTAGGGAAAGGTGTAAAATTTCTTTGCTGCTCATTAGTTCTGTTTAAGGATTGGGAGGAGTCTCTTATACCCCCTCCTTTTTGGTTAATTTTAACAGACCTGCTTCTATCAGAGTCTTTTGCCCAATTCCTTTGTCTGTTATTATCGTAATCGGCTTTGTCTCTAAAAAACTTTTCATGTTTCTTTTTCATGATTTCTTCCTCCGCATGTTCAAGTTTCATGCGGAGGTCGTGTTCGAGCTCCGAGCAATCATGCTCAATTACTAGGGGCTCCAACACTTTGATAACATCTGAAATCTCTTTATCCATCATTTTTAATGTTTTTGTTCTTTCGTAAATAATGAGCTTCATTAGTGATATAGAACAGTCATCCAAGATCCTATTCCACTCTTTTAAAAAATGTTCATTCTCCTTACCGAAGGTGGGTGATTTGCAAAAACGCAGGCCCCTAGGGACTCTATCACACTCCACATATTTTTGAATAGTTCTTTTTTCAAGGTGGATTTTTCCTTCGGTATGATCCATTTATACTACCTCAAAAAGCTTTTAACTCAATTTTATTTTTATATGAATTTTTAATTTTTGTCTCTTTGTCTTTTTAGCCAATTTATCAGGACATGCCCCTTATAATGAATCTAGGCTGCTTGTATTCATCTTGCTGCTCTTTAGTACTAATCGGCTTTGATCACTTTTCATCTTCTTTATTCACTTTATTTGTGATATATATTGCATTTTAGGATAGCCATCCTAGTCTTCCCAGCCACTGATGCACCCGTGCACTATGCTTTTTTATTATGTGTAACACTGTTTCCTTTTGTTTTAGTTTCATCAATCGCGTGTGGTTAGACATGTCATTGTTAATAAAGTTTATTTTAGTATATGTTCTGTTGCCATTGACAACCAGTGACGCGCGAAACCGGGACTTTTAACCCGCCTCTACTACTTCCCCATTGGCTATGAGAGTAGATAGCTTAGCCAATGAGGTACGATCGTGTAGTATTTAGAATTCATCCGAAACCACTTTATTTTATTCCCTGATGAAGAAACCCACGGGTTTCGAAACGCGTTGGATAACTGGTCAAGAGCTCTACCTCTAACTATCACCCCACCACGCGAGCTGATCGAGTTTGAACGGCGCCATAACCAGCGATCTCCCCTGCGGTGACGTCATCGACCCGGAAGTGCTTTGCACGGAGGGGAGTGAGAGAATCCAGCCGGTGTGGAGCTTCGCTCTGGCAAAGCACTGTATGGGACAGCAGCTGACATTTGACTCGTGCTCTGGGGAGAAAGAACTCGTAGAGGCTTCCTACTTACCTTCCTACCAACAGGATCCTGCATCCGAGATATCAGCGCCACAACCCTTGTGAGGACACTCGTTCCAGTTTCCTGAGGCGTTGGGTAACATTATCCCAAAACTGCTTATGATTAATCACTTTGATGTACGCACATTACTCACCCTACCTTATTGTTTATGTCAATATATTGTTTAATGCACTATGAGCGTTGTGCGCTGTGTCTTTTCTGTTTTTATCCACGAGAATGATGACTGCGAGACCCCACCCACTATGCCCACAGTTGTTTGAAAAGTTGCAGAAGCCAAACAATGTAATGAGCACAGCATTTTAAATAGACCAGGGACTGCACGACCCCTGCTTGTTACACTATCAAAATCTGTTCTTAGTTCTTTGTAAAGAGCTAAGATTGCTGCTGAACTCAATCTATACCGATTTATAATCTCCTCCTCACTCAGGCCATCTAAAAGTGTTCTTTCATGGTAGACACGTGGACGGGCTACCAACACGTCTCTCCTCCGTCTTCTCCTCCTATCCCTCTCCTGTCCCTCTCCTCTCCCTCTCACATCCTGTCTATTTTGTCCCTCCTGCCAAACAAGCCTCCACCTTCTCATCAGCAAACGTCTTGTTTGCATATCCATGTTCACGTCACAAGGAGGGTTGATTGTTCCTCCTTTTAATACATACCTATGTGATTAGGTCACGTGACTGAATTAAATTAACCTGCCGTCTAAATATATTTGCATTTTCATGTCATATTACTGTTTACGAACAATGAGTAACTGTTAATTTGCACATAAAAACATCGTTACCTAATAAATATACATGTTTGTAAATGACTATACAACATTGGTTACAACAAGGTAACAACACGTTCAAAATGCATCCAATTTGTATGTACACAAGTGTGTGCAATAAGATTTGCTTACATGAATGTAGAGAAATATATAAAAGCATATTGCCGGATGAAGGTGTTTAGTAAGAATATTTGTGTCATTTCACACACATTTTTGTGCTGGAAAGAATATCCGTCAATTCAAAACATATGTATAATGTGAATTCATTATTTACTATATCCATATATCATTTGTGATGTCATTATTGTCTGAAGAACAGTAGTAACATGCAAGTATTGCACTGCATTGTGTACAATGTATTCATGAAATGTTAATGAGTGTGTACACAATTGGTTACACTATTGGTTCTGTACTAGAGAGAGGGCATGCCTACAAAACATTTAAATATTAGCAATATGCATAATGTGTGACTTGCAACATGCTTTTAACATTATAAACATTATGAAATAAATGTCATAATTTTGTACACGAGCCTTGTTATTATTATACTGTAAGGTATTTCAGGTTAATGAAGTATATCAGTTTTTATGTTGACAAACATGATTCATCTTATATGAAGTGTTCCTTTAAGAGACTAGGCAGAGACTTACCATTAGTAATACATTGATTTATTCAGTAACTAATCGTAACAACTGATATATTTAAAACATCATAAACGTAACAGGTGACACTATTATGTCAATAAGATGAACTAGTTCATGTAACAAATCATATATTTCAAAGACCACAGAATCAATAATACAAACTAATATGTCTTAGCTCCATTGACAGCATGCTATCAAAATATATTTCAACAAGTTTTTTTTTTCTAAGTGCCGATCCGCCGCTCATCAGCAGCCTCTCACCATCAACATGCCAACTTTTTTTGGCGTGGCTGATTCGGCCTATAAACGCCATTCTAGAGTGGCGAATAGCGGCACAAAGCTACTCGCCACTACTAGAATACAGTGTGGCGGAAAACATGTCTATTTTAGGCGAAAAGTGCCTTCTCGCCTCGCCAATGGCGGGAAAAAAAAACCGCCAAAAAAATTGGCGTTTTTTTTATTCTCGCCATGTTTTCGCCCCTTACTGAATAGGGGTAGGCATTTTTGGTGGGAAACGGGCGAGAAGTGCCTTTCCGCCGCTTACTGCATGAGGCCCTTACTCTCATTCATACCTAACTGCCATCTGTCATTTTCTCTGATGCAAATGGTGTCAACCTTTTAGTCATTTAATACTAACTAATCTTAAAACTAGCCCCACAAATCAAGCATCCCAACAGCCTGCACTCATGGCTATTGTCCCACACCCACAGTCACTCCTGGCTTTCATCTCAAACACTCCACTGTAACTATTCTGCTAAAAATGTGAAATGCCCTGTATATAATGTATATCCTGTTCACTTATGCAACTGCACTTGCAATTATATATCCCCTGTCCTTTAACTCTATGTCCAGGACATACCCAAAAATGAATAAATGGTTACAAAATTATAAATTTGGCAGATATGATATATCCCTCAACATAGGGACTGCTTGCTACCTGCTTTGCTGTGACATCTGCAAAGGTATTATTATTATTATTTTTACCAGGGGCCTGTCAGTCCTGTTAGTATGGCAGCAACCTTTATTACTGCAAGAGCCCTTGGAGTTAACATTGCTTCAAATAAATTCTGAACCTGCTGTGCATTGTGTATTATTTACAACATATCAAGGTATGGATCCTCTATAGGGATCTCAGAGAGTCCTTCAATAACCTATGTATCTCCCCTCTTTTGTTCATATATTATCTATATAATTATGTGAACAAAAATACAAAAATAGTTATGAAAACAGGTTGCTTGATACTGCACCGACACACTTTATTCGAGCAAATACCCAGTATGTACCTGGCAGATACCTGGAATGCGCCGCTCCTCACCTCTGACAAGCCCCGTTGCGTTTGCCTTCCCAGCCTGGGTTCATGCCTGGCTGACGGGCGGCTGATCTGTTAAATGATAATGATTAGGATTTAATAGGCTGCAATGCTTCGCGTGTCTACCAGATGGCATAAATTCATGAATTGTAATGCAGTATATATATATATACTGTGCAGTATTGCAGCCAGCGGGAATAAAATGCTTCAATCCCTGCCGGAAAATACCTCAATGCACTCGGGCAGAAAACAGTCACAAACCTCAATACACCCGGGTATACCCGAATTCGTGGCACTAGCCGAGCTCGAATAAAGTGTGTCGCCAGTGTATATAGCAAAATTAAACTGGTAAATATATTTGTATGTGTAGCAACTATAAAAATATTTACTGCTTGTGTTAAAAGAAAAAGCTTGCAGTAGGTCTTTTAACAACTGTAGCATTAACAATAGGGAACCTGTAAATATAATAAAAATCCTGAAATCCTGAACAAGAGATTTCCTTTTAAAATAGACAAATAATTTTGAACTCTTTGCAAAGTGCTGAGCACACGGCCAGCATTAACTTTTAAAGACACTCTGAATAAAAAAATAATAATAATTTTCAAAGCGCTTTTTTTCTTTCTGGGCAAACAGCCAGTTGTTCCAGGCTTTTCGCCAGAAACCTCAAAGTACGGATAGCAGATAACGGGTTTCGCTGTCTTAAAACTGCATTTTGTATGGCCTTTCAAAAATTAAATAACGGGAATATTTCAAATTACATATAAACACCAAATCTATGCCAACAAGAGCATGCAATATTCTTCCACTCATTCCCCTGAATGCCTTCTGAAAGAAATCTCATATTCCTGCAAACTTCCATAAATACAATTTTATGCTATCCCGTTTCAACTCTGCCCTCTCTTAAACTAAAACAAAATCTCTTCAAACATGCAACAGTTATACCATGACTAAAAAAAAACCCAGCAAGCTTGACCCTACCTGTCTTGTATGGCTTCTAAACTGCTTATTTAATGGAGACAATTCTCACTAAAATAACTGATGACCTCCATGCTGCTAAAGACAGATATCATTACACTCTGCTCATATTACTCAACCTCTCTGCAGCATTTGCCATCACGGACACCCTCCTTTGAAGCGCTATGCACATTAATGGTGTTATATACATATATAATACAATATACTAATTCAATCAGTGCTTGTGAGCTTTTACCAGCATTTTTAAACAAAAACATTCCCAAACATATCTTAATCCTGTAGAAATAAAATTGAAATGTGTTATCTTACTGGTTACACACAATACAGGACACACAACACAAAAACGTCTCTCATACACAGCCAGCCAACTTCACATAAATAAACAGATGAGAAAATAGTTCTACATTACCTTGTTCTCATAAATAAAACTGCTTAAGCACAGAGCTAGTTAATTTTAATGTGAATGCTTCACATTCTTTAAACTGTAAGGGAGAGGCTGTGCCCCTCCTTTCGTTAAGATAGAAATACCGCAAACGAAAATAATTTGTCCAGTTTAAAAAGTATCCGCCTGGCCAGGATGAATAAACCTTTCAAACTATATCTAGGGACAGAGCTGAATATACTCCCTTTTTGTTGTGAGGTATTTCTCTCCTATATTCGGTGTACACTACCGACACACTTTATTAAAGTGTGGCCGGTTCCGCAAGCCGGGAGATTTCCCGGCTTGCTAGTGGCCGCCCCTCGGCGTGCCGCGCGTCATAGACGTGCGGTCACGTGTCTTCGGGAGCCAGCGCCCCCTGCACGCACGTCCAGGGCTCCCCGAGGGAGCCCTGGTGTCCCGCGATGTGCGGGACGGCGGCAGGGGGTTCCGGGGGACCCGGCGGACCCGGCAGCGGTAGGGAGAGCGCCCCGATCGGAGGGCGCTCTTCCGCTGCTTCGGCGCGCGCCCGTCACACTCGGGCACGCGCCAGGCTACTGCTGCGGCCAAGAACGGGCAAATGCTCGAATAAACTTGGCCGCAGCAGTACACCTTTTTAAAACCTTTTAAAATTTAGATTTCATCATGAGCAACTAATATTCATATTATTTTTTTTTTGTAATTATCTGCAAATTCATGGATGGCGACCTATACACACATGATAATCAGCATGACCCACAGTATCTTTCACACAAGAAATCATTCAGAAGTAAAAAAATTCATCAGGGTTACAAACAAACTCTTTTACATAAGGTAGCGTGTTTTTTTTTTTTTTTTACAGAGACTTGCACTCTGAGCCCCCACGGGCGAAACAGCACTTCCCTGCTTCTGACTGATAGTGGCGCACTCTCTGCCAATGACCAAAATCACCACAATTAAAACAGACACCATTATTCTGAGCTATTCTTCCTGATTTATTTCTGGGACCAGCATAAACCATTAGTAGCTTATAGAAAAACAGCTAAATTATGACAAATAATTGCAGATAAATAATAATACAATTCTTATACTTTACACAATATACAATGTTCGTTCAACTAGATCAGAGATAACAGTCCAGTCGTGCACAAAATTTACTGGACTCAACCAAAAATTTTGTCAAGGGCCTTTAACTCAATCCACAGTCACAATTTAGGTCTTTTAAATTCCCAGAGGGGGGATGAGACAATGTAAAAATCATATACTCACTTGCCACCTCTGTGAATCACCACTTCTAGATGCCAAAACTGAAGGAAAACCCTTTTCCTTGCCTAAGCTTCAGAACTGAGAGGAACCTTTCCTCTGCCAAGATAGCTGAAGGCCTTGTGACTGGATTATACACACATCTGCACTATTTTGCAGCAGACTCCCCGGGGAAGCTTTCATGCACTGCCACTTGTTATCTCCGATTTTTGATGAACTTACAGGCCCGGGAATACGAAAGAAATGAAACGTAACACAAGCCAGTTTTCAAATCCTTTGTCTCAATTTATTACTCATAGGGTAATGACTTTTATCCAGAAAAAGAAGATACTTATTAGAGGCGTAACATAGGCGTAACCTGGGTGTGTCTTGGGTGTAGCTTTGATTAGAGGCGTGATTTAGGGGCAGGACATATTAGTGGCATGATTTTGGGACGTGTTTCTCCCAATACAGGCAATGTCTGAATACATAGCTTATTCATTGTCTGTTATCAAAAGAGACCTTGAATCTCTAGCAACTAAGTTATACTATTTTGCCTCTTTCATAGAACCAGTCTATTTTATTATAAGCAAAAGAGCAGGAAATTGACAATACAAAAAGTATCTTAGCAATATCCTGAGCAGGGAGAAAGGAAATGTAATTTGCATTAGGAACTATATTTCAGCAAAATGCTGACTACAGAATCTTAACTAGTTATGATCAGACAAAATGGATGCTTAACACAAGTGTAGATTCTGGCCTGACCTACTGGTCCTAACACCCGCTCTGGATTTCGACCTTTGGCTTGCCCTCTGACCTCTCGCACTCTCCAACCTTCCACCTCGGCTTATGGATTCCTACCTACCTCCCGGCTCCAAACCCAAGGCTCTCGGCATTGACTATTCTACTGGAACTTTCCAATTATCCGGCGAGTATCTTAACTTTTACCCTTACTCCCGTGCAGTTCCGGACGCCTACTATCCACCTTCCAGGTGTGTCTCCGCAGCTGTGGGTGCAAGTGTTACCCTTTTCACCTCAGTTCCGGGGTCCCTCCTTGTCCGTGGTGAGCTCAGCGTGACAGATCCAGAGGGTAGGATGAAGGATCGCGCGTGCCGTACGCCACCGACGTCAGGGCGGGGTTGGAGACCAGAGACGGGATCCGCAGAGGGATGAACCGATCACGCGCGTAAAAGGACCGCCAGAGAATAGCGCATTCTGAGCATCTCCAGAGGTTGAAGGGGCAGAATGGAATGCAGATCCTGTTACTCAAATGGATTTTTCACACCTTGGGACAAAACTCCAGACGTTGCGTCCCCAGAAACGAGAGGCCCCTTTTTACTCAGCAGTGCTACCAAGCTGCTCACTGAGCAAGCTCAGAGCTACCCGGGCTGGCCCTAGGATTTTCCAATGTTACAGGGCAGACTCTGATAGGAGGAAGATAATTCCTTGCCAATGGGATGAGGCTAATGAAAAACTCCAAGGGCCCCTGTCCTTAAAGAGGCCTGTAACCCTCATTCCTGTGTGGTTGTTACCTGATTTCTTCAAGCGGATAAGATCTAAGCACAGTGGTAGCAATTCTAGAATGCAAGGGGTTAAAACATCGCAACAGGGAAACTAGCCCTGCTTCAGGATTTCGTTAACCCTGGGGATTCCAGAATGAACATTTCATTTTACACGGACTTATGGGCCTGGCATCTTGCGGCCCTTTGCAAATGGACTGCAATTTAAAGGGACATTATTTCTATGCTTTTCGTTCACTGGACAATTTATCCTGTTCCCTATCCCAGTAAGTGTAATTATTAAGTGAATTCTATGGTTGTCGTGTGTTTGTCTACTAAGGAAATAAATGTCAGTTTATTTTGCTTAACTTGTGTGCTCAATCGAGATCCCCAGAATATAAATGTGTTGATAAGTTCCGTCCATCGTGACAAGCATATAGAGACAAAAAACAAGAATACAGAACAATCTAAGTTTAGATGGTTTTAAAGAGCGTGAATTTATACTGTATTTGATTATTTTGTGGAGTGCAGCATTATCCTATTGTTTTGTAGTGTAAGTAAAAACATTTAAGAATACCATTTAAAACAAGCAGCATTTTTTTTATTGATGGAGTAAGTAACAAAACAGTTATGGTGTACTGTAAGTAAAAACATTTAAGAATACAATTTGAAACAAGCAGCATTTTTTTTATGGATGGAGTAAGTAAACAAACATTTATGGTGTACTATTTAAAACAATCAACAAGTCAAAAATGAATCAACATTTGAACAGATGACCAATCACGCAGCGAATTCGATCCCCAGCAGATCGTCCTTCCACGGATGATGCCTTGTATGCCGCAAAATGCCATTTATGGAGTCTCTCACGATTTTCATTAAATGTTCGCTAATTGTAACATAGCACCGCAATTCCTCCACAATAGTCTTTCTTAAATTTTCAGGAAGAGCCTTTTTGGCGCGATTCCCTTCGTAGTTTACATTGTGGGCCCACCCTCAGTACACCACGTAGGGCACGTGGTGTTTGAAAATGTACATGGCATGCTTCTGGGCTACACCACCACTGGCAAACTTATACTGAGTGGCTGGGACAGCTCGCGCAAGATGATGTCGGGCACCGTCTCAATGCAAGCGTATGTGGGTGGGATTCTGGGAGCGGGTGTGCTTCTGGGAGCGGGTGTGCTTGTGGCGGAGGGCGAGAGTAGGTTGTCTGGGAGGATGCTTTCCTCCTGTCTTGGTCGCCTTGTCTGTGTTGTCTCCTGGCGTGGTCTTGACGGGGTTGTCATGTCATCCTCGTCAACGGCATACATGAACACATATTCTTCTGATGGAGGGGGTGCGCATGGTGATGGAAGGTTGAAGGTCCCTTTCATCCCATCCATGCCACCCTCCTGCGTCAGAGATACAGGGGCATGAACTCCAAACAAATTATGTATCTCCGCTATGTCAGTCTCTATCATCTCCATGCGCTTATCCATCTTCTCCATCCGTAGATCCATATTTAGCATGGTCTCTAAAAGAAGATCTATATTTACCAGCATAGAGTTCCCAGGGATATCGACACTTAACCCATTCAGCATGCGGTCTAACGAGCTGGACCTGGTGCATGGGAAGCTGTGGACATCTGGGTGGATGGGTGCTGTAGAGGATGAGATGGGGGTTCCCTGAAGAGAAGCGGCAGCGTCGGCGAAAAGTGATGGAGAAGGTGACCTGTTGATTTCCGGGAGAGAAGCGACAGAGTCGTCGAAGAGTGCTGGAGAAAGTGACCTGTGGATTTCCGGGATAGCAGCGGCAACATCGTCGAAGAGTTATGGAGAAAGTGACCTGTGGATTTCCGGGAGAGCAGCGGCAACGTCATCGAGGAGTGATGGATAAAGTGACCTGTGGATTTCTGGGAGAGCAGTGGCAGCATCGTCGAGGAGTGATGGAGAAAGTGACCCGTGGATTTCCGGGAGAGCAGCGGCAGCGTTGTCGCGGAGTGGTGGAGAAAGTGACCTGTGGATTTCCGGGATAGCAGCGGCAGCGTCGTTGAGGAGTGATGGAGAAAATGACCTGTGGATTTCCGGGAGAGCAGCGGTAGCGTCGTCGAGGAGTGATGGAGAAAGTGACCTCTGGGTTCTGTGGGTTGGCTTCCATTTGTTTCTTCTTGACATAATAAGGCTTCTTAAAAGCCTTAGCCTTTGGAGTCGTCAGAAGATTTTCTTTATTAGCCTTAGCCTGTCGCTTTGGCCTTGGCTTGGAAACGGCTTCCGCCTTTCGCTTTTTCGGCACGACAGGCACGACAGAAGAGAGTTGGCTCTTGCATCCATAGAATCTGGGTTGATCCATGGAAGCAGATGGCACAATGCAGTATCTGGACAAGGGCAAGCTCAGATACAGATCATCGAGTGGGAGACTATGCAATGTGTGTCATCTTTTATGCATGCGGCGAGGTGCAGATGTTATAAGTGGGCGTACTCTAATGTGACTCATTAAAGTATAAATACACCATCCATTTTGTGGATTCACTGCACATTGAATACACCGACTAAACATCGAATATACATTCTTGTGCTTGTATTTCTTTCTACACCCAGCGATGCCTGTTAAAAAGATTTCTAAGGATCTCAGTATGAGAATAAAGGAGATGTACACAAGAGGATAACGAACTGCAGATATTCAACGCTGGTTAAGTACTTCTGGTTGTACCAGCAGCCACCGTGGGCTATCATGCCCACGGTAAGACCAAAAAAGTCAAGAGGACAGCAACGGTAACTACCGCGTAAGTACTGTAAAGTATTTTGAATACTGTATTGTATGTTTTCTGTACCGTGCAGTACTGCAATATTAGATAAACTGTTCTGTACAATTTGTTTTTGTCTTGGACCTCCTTCCTCAATGATCATAATTGCACTCCTGCATTCTTATAATCAATTCTATTTGAAAGTGAGTTGCACCTCTTTCCTTAATTATCACTCGCTTCATTATTACTCATTATGACTCACGCACTCACAACCCCCCATTACAGTACACAGTTTCCTCACATTATGACATAAACACACAAACACACACATAGGGAGACAACTCTTCTGGTTGACCAAATAAGTGAAGAGAATGATGAGAAGAGTGCTTAAGAGTCAAAGACACTCTGCATAAAAATCACAATCTATCCGTATCAGAGACCAGCATCAAGAAGATGAGATGCAGAATTGGATGGAAATATGGACATGTGAGGTTAGTACTGGACAGTACAGGAGGTAAAAGTGGGGTTTAATAAACTGTACTATACCTATAAAAATATTCCTTGTCATTACAGAGCGTACCCTATGATAAGGGATGTCAACAAGATCAAGAGAGTGGTCTAGGCACAGGCACGGATCGACAGTGGCAACACTTTTCAGAATTGCATTTTTACTGACGAGTCTACTGTATCGCTGGAGAGATTTGCCACCTTTGCATTCCACAAAAAGGACGCATATCTATGAAGCCGCGTCCAAAACACCCAGTGAAGATGCATGTGTGGGGTGCCATCTCTAGGCGTGGACCAGGATGCATCATCATTTTTGATGGTAAAATAAGGCACAAACTCACACGCTCTTGCCTTATGCACTGTACTGTACTAGTGTGCAGTATTTTGAGCACTTTTCTTTTTTTGTTACAGGAATCATGAATAAAGCTTTTTCCCAAGAGCAAATAGTGCCTGAGATTGTGGAATACATCACATGTGAATTCCCAGATGGTCACCATTTCTACCAGGACAACGATCCCAAGCACACCGCTTCGACGGCACATATTCTTGCCTGCGGTATCAACTGGGTGAAGACGCCAGCGGAGTAAGTACGGTAGCCGTGTCTCATTGTTTCCCACTGTTTACTGTGTATCTCTTTAACTATTTTTTTTCTTTTTTTTCCCCCTCCAATGACAGATAGCCAGACTTCAATCCTATCGAAAGCTAAAGGATTATATCCGTAAAGAGGTGAAAACCTCAAAAAAGGATGAGTTGTCGAAAGGCATACTGAGTTTTTGGAACAAAGTAATAAATATATTGGCCATATTGCGACTGTGTTTCCCATTGTGATACAGTGTAATGGGCATGCATCAGGAAGGTAGTATGGTACAGTACTGTACTGTAGTATGGTAAGTACAGGCACACCAAGTACAGTATGATACAGGTAAGTATGGCACAGATTGTTTTACATCATGCACCTAAATGCACTATTTTTTTTATTTTCTGAGAGAGCTGCACTACCAATATTGTTACAAAGTATTTTACAGTAGTCCTACAGTAGTTCCAGTATACAGTAGTTTGACAGTAGTAACTGCATAGTCCAATATGGAGTAGCTATACTTACACAATGACTTTATATGCACTTAACTGCACTAATTTTTTCTTTCCTTTTCAGAGAGAGCTGCACTAAAAAAGGACGGGGGGGGGATCATGTGTAAATTGTGTGAACTGTGTGTATAGTGTATCGACAGTACAGTCATGATTTACACAAAAAAAAACCTCTCTCAATGAACTACAGAATGCAATGTGGCCATGACGAAGAAGAGAAAGACTAAAAATTTGTATTACTGTTTTTATTTGAAATGTGCATTATTCATGATTATTTGTATTTATCATTCTTCCATGATTATCCACCGGCCCTCAGTTTTTAACTGACAGATCTACAGTACATGTATAAAGAAGATAAAGACTGCATTTTGTATTATTCATGATTATTTGTATTTTTTATTCCTGATAAAATAAAATAAATATTTAATTACATTCACGATAATCATAATCATTGAAACACCCCCCACCCCAAAGAAAAAGAAAGTATGACACATATTGGTAATCTATCAAAAACATGATTCAGATGATGTTTTTTTTTAAAGGAAGGTCTTTTTTTCCCTTTGAACTTTAAATTCACTTTGAATGTGTGTGTGGGGGGGGGAGGTATTCTTAAAGAATGCTTTGGGGTTGTGTGTGAAGTGCTTAGGGGTGGTCTACACTACTTACTGGAGTTGCCAAGAAGGGCTTATCAGATTAACATATTAAATTTTGGAAGGCGTGGATACACATTTCTATTCATTACATTAATCTAAACAGTACAGTACGTTGAAAACCTCACATGTCTACACTAGTTTCTGTAGTTGCCAAGAAGGGCTAATCAGATTAATATATTAAATTCGAGAAGGGATTATCCCATGTGCACATGCGTTACCCTAAACAAAGCCTCAAAGGGTTGGGGGGGGTGTATGGATGAGTCATATGAATTACATGCAGGCGCAGAGATGTGACACCAGGCTCGGGACGATTAAAACCAAAAAGCCAAGCATTTGAAAATGAATGGTCTGTGACAGGAGCTGATAAGAAGTTGAAATCCTTGAGCCTTGTGTGTGTGTGTAGGGGGGATGGGGGTAAAGCTGCATGAAGTATTACCAGTACTGTCGTTCAAAGAAATATTTTCAACAGGTCATCATAATGTTTTGATCCCCACCCCCCCAAATAAATAAAAACCACATAAATAAAGCATGTGCATGACTAGTGTCGCATTAAAAATCTACAGTACAGGTTCAATATCAGAATATCACGAATTTTATGCAGGCACATGTCTGGAAAAAGAAAAAAAAAACAAGCAAAAAAAAAATATTTTTTTTTTCAGACTTGAACTTCTAAATGGAGGTGGAGGGTTGGTCAGCGCACGGGATTTTGCTCAAATGTAGAGATAAGAGGATAGGAAGATATGGAACACGGTACTGCACCGACACACTTTATTCGAGCAAATACCCGGTATGTACCTGGCAGATACCTGGAATGCGCCGCTCCTCACCTCTGACAAGCCCCGTTGCGTTTGCCTTCCCAGCCTGGGTTCATGCCTGGCTGATGGGCGGCTGATCTGTTAAATGATAATGATTAGGATTTAATAGGCTGCAATGCTTCGCGTGTCTACCAGATGGCATAAATTCATGAATTGTAATGCAGTATATATATATGTACTGTGCAGTATTGCAGCCAGCGGGAATAAAATGCTTCAATCCCTGCTGGAAAATAACTCAATGCACTCGGGCAGAAAACAGTCACAAACCTCAATACACCCGGGTATACCCGAATTCGTGGGACTAGCCAAGCTCGAATAAAGTGTGTCGCCAGTGTATTAGTGTTTTAGTAATCGAACGGTACAATACAGCCAAAAGAACTTTGGAATTAAAAATGTATGAAAAATATATTTTTAAAATAGCTTAAAACTCTTTGGAATTAAAGAACCTTGGTAATTAAAAGTAAATATATGAAAAAATATATTCTAAAATAGCTTAAAAATCCTTAAATAAAATCCTTAAATAAAATTTAAATGGAATTGTGTGTTTTTTTTGTGAACAGAAGCAGAATACGTGCTATATGTGGATGACTAACAGGGTGTGTTTATATAGCCTGTTGTTGGTCTGAGGTAAAAAGGGGATAATGGGGCTGGTTAGCAGAGTTTAATGCGCAGTCTTTCCTTCACGGAATGCTGCTAAAAACAATAGCTTTCTCACCCTCCTGGTGGAGGCAGTACGCGAGTTGCTTCTCTCCCGGGGGCCCAAATAGGAAGAAAAGGGCCGAACTCGGTGAGTGAGCAAAATAGAATTTATTAGGTACAGAAAACAAAGTCAAAATAACACTCACGGTACAGCTTTAAAACAGCCCAGCATCAGCCTGATCGTCCGGTGATATTCCTCTCACCAGTACAGCTCCCGTGGTCGCGTCCGACAGCGGGACCGGAAGAGGAGGTCTTACCGGATGTCAGCAGGCTGGCTGGGTCCTTCAATCAATGGGCTCCGGCAGGGAACAACTAGTTTCGCAATAATGATTCGTCAGGTTCCTCTTCCGGTCCCGCTGTCGGACGCGAACACGGGAGCTGTACTGGTGAGAGGAATATCACCGGACGATCAGGCTGATGCTGGGCTGTTTTAAAGCTGTACCGTGAGTGTTATTTTGACTTTGTTTTCTGTACCTAATAAATTCTATTTTGCTCACTCACCGAGTTCGGCCCTTTTCTTCCTATTTGGGCCCCCGGGAGAGAAGCAACTCACGTACTGCCTCCACCAGGAGGGTGAGAAAGCTATTGTTTTTAGCAGCATTCCGTGAAGGAAAGACTGCGCATTAAACTCTGCTAACCAGCCCCATTATCCCCTTTTTACCTCAGACCAACAACAGGCTATATAAACACACCCTGTTAGTCATCCACATATAGCACGTATTCTGCTTCTGTTCACAAAAAAACCACACAATTCCATTTAAATTTTATTTAAGGATTTTATTTAAGGATTTTTAAGCTATTTTAGAATATATTTTTTCATATATTTACTTTTAATTACCAAGGTTCTTTAATTCCAAAGAGTTTTAAGCTATTTTAAAAATATATTTTTCATACATTTTTAATTCCAAAGTTCTTTTGGCTGTATTGTACCGTTCGATTACTAAAACACTAATACCGTGTTCCATATCTTCCTATCCTCTTATCTCTACGTTTGAGCAATATCACGTGCGCTGACCAACCCTCCACCTCCACTGCAACTACAAGAAGATTCCGGGCTTTATCTTCTCTACTGGTCCAGCTGCAGAAAACAACAAGGGCAAGTATACACTACCCTTTCTTTGATTACACACTACCACACAGGCAACATCACAAGCCTATACAAATAGGGAGCGCCCCAACCTCTTTTCTTTTTGAACTTCTAAATGAATGGGAAGTTATACACGCATGAACATTAATAATCAACAAGGTCCCAAAGAGAATTACACGCAGGCGCAGAGATGTGACACCAGGCTCGGGACAATTAAAACCACAAAGCCAACCATTTGAAAATGAATGGTCTGTGAGAGGGGTTGATAAGAAGTTTAAATCCTTGAGCCTTGTGTGTGCGGGGGGGAGGGGTGTAAAGCTGCATGAAGTATTACCAGTACTGTCGTTCAAAGAAATATTTTCAACAAGTCATCATTGTGACGATGGAGAGGATATGGCCCGGGATTAAAGGGGTTACACCCCAATTGGCCTCTCTCTAACCTCACCAGGGAGACAAGGGGTTAACTGGGCTGGGGCCCAGATGTGTGATTTAACCCTTGTCATAACCTGAAAATGTATATTCCCTGTTCCCCCCTGGTTTGTTGTTAATCAGTGTCTGCATCACACACACACTAGAATCCATCCGGGAGCACAAGGGTTAATAGTCCTTTAATGATTATAGCTCTTTGTGAAGTTTTCCCGCCTTTTCAGGCAACATTTTGCAGGTTCACATAAGCCGCCATTAGGGCTCAATGTTTTTTAATGGTGAATCTTGCTGTGAAGTCCGGTTCCTGAGAAGACCAGCAGATGGCGTCCGAGAGGGAGAGCGGCGGTTTCCCATTGAAAGTCTATGGGCTCATTGACTTCAATGGAGAAACCCTCGAAAGAGCTTTTCAGGAATAAGTTGGCTGCCTTCCAAACCGCTTAACCGCAAAGTCCTTTAAAAGAGTTAAAATCACTTGAGTCAAGTTCAACGTTAATTGGCGTGGGAATAAACTGTTCTGGGGACCCTAGAAATAAAATTCTTTTTGCCCCTAGTTCCTAGGCTTCCCCCCACTCGACCACAACCGGGTCCCCGAATCCTGGACCCCCGATAAGGGTCGAACCAGATAGAGCGGGTCGCGCCATAGGCTTTGCCGGCGGCGGCAGAAACGGCTCAGAAAAATGACTAAGTGTGAAATGCTGAATTTTAGGAATCCATATCTCCGGTTCCGGAGGGACCAGAGGATCAAGGTTTGGGGTTACTGTAGACACTGCTCCGGCATCACTGCAGAACCATCCTTGACCCTCTTGGACCAACCCGACGGAGTATGGACCCCCTTGAATGTTCGGGGCTTTTACCATTGATTCTAATGAGGGAAAAGCCGCATGGTGAAAAAACGACTAAGTGTAAAATGTTGAAATGTGTAAGTCCATATCTCCGGTTCTGGAATGCCCAGAGGGATGGGATTTGGATGACATGTAGCCAAGGTTCCGGCTTTAATGCATGCCCATTTCCAGCCCCCTCAGACCAACCAGACGGAGTATGGACGACTGTAAAGATTTGTGGATTTTCTCATAGACTTCAATGGCGGCGGTTCCCCATTGAAAGTCTATGGTAGGAAACCCCATTGACTACAACGGCGGAGTTGCTCCATTGAAACCCATGGCGGCGGAGCCCGTTGTTTTCAATGGGGATTTAGTGAAAAGCTGAGATTTCTTTTAGCGGAGATTTTTGTATTAAAATGAAAAATGATTTAATGTGCATTTGTGTAACTCTGGCTTCATAGGTCGTAGCAAGTCGCTTTTTGGATCATATGGTGTCCCATTTCTGGCAATGAGAACTGGGAAGTTTGGACCTGCTAGAGCCAACGGAACCGGATATTTTAATACGTGTATGTTTTATGCTTAATACTGTATTCTAAGGTATGGACAAAGACTTAGGGGAAATTCCTTTGTCCACCAAGATAGCAAATGGCCCCAAGAGGCACCCTAATGTCTAGGATTTGAGTGCTGTTCAAAGGGTCTTGTCACCCTCCCTGTTTACCTAAGGGCGGAGGAGGCTCAAGCCAGAGCAGTCTTTAAGTGTCCCACTTCACACCTTTCAACAAAGGTTTTCCTGCCAGAACTCCAAATGATAGACTGGCTGGCATTCCTGATGCAAATGTGGGGCTTCAGAAATGAGACCCCAGAGTTCTACTGCGCATGTGCCAACTAGCAGGGGGGCATGGGTCAGAATGCTTTCCCACGTTAGTGAGTGGCTGGAGGTAATTGAAAACCAATCCCCTGTGCTTAAGGTTAAGAATAGAGGGACAAAAGATATATAAACTGCTGTTCCCTATATTCCTTTGTTGTTCATGCAAAGTTCTTCATGGTTCTTCATTGTTCTTCATGCAAATGATCTTCAAGCCTGCATGTCATCAGGCCTGTGGTGCTATACCATCTTGATTGCTGAGAAGAAATGCCATGCATGTGTCCTGCCTGTTTTGCTGTCTATAATCCTGATGGCTTTCTTGCCATAATCTTTAAGTAAGTGTCTATATTTTGCTGTTATTGTATAATCTGTTGTGTTCACCTTTATCAAGGAATAAATTATATTTTATCATATCTAAGTCTCGTCCCAGTTCAAACCCAGGTATATATATATTTATATATAGTTTTGGTGTAAATTACAACCTGTCACAAGCTACCGTGACAATCATAATGTTTTTATCCTCACATCCCCAAATAAATAAAAACCATTTAAATAAAGCATGTGCATGACTAGTGTCGCATTAAAAAGCTACAGTACCAGTTGAATATCAGAATATCACAAATTTTTATGCAGGTACAGTACCGACACACTTTATTCGAGTGTGGTCGGTACCGCAAGCCGGGAAATCTCCCGGCTTGCTAGTGGCCGCCCCTCGGCGTGCCGCGCGTCATAGACGCGCGGTCACGTGTCTTCGGGAGCGTGCGCCCCCTGCACGCGCGTCCAGGGGCTCCCCGAGGGAGCCCTGGTGTCCCGCGATCGCGGGACAGCGGCAGGGGGTTCCGGGGGACCCGGCGGACCCGGCAGCGGTAGGGAGAGCGCCCCGATCGGAGGGCGCTCTTCCGCTGCTTCGGCGCGCGCCCGTCACTCTCGGGCGCGCGCCAGGCTACTGCTGCGGCAGAGAACGGGCAAATGCTCGAATAAACTCTGCCGCAGCAGTACATGTCTGGAAATGAAACCAAAAAAAAACAACATTTTTTTTTTCAGACTTGAACTTCTAAAGGAATGGGAAGTTATACACGCATGCACTGAAATGTGACTGTGACAGGGAGGAAAGGGTTAATACCTGATTTGCCATGCATTACTTTTGATGCCCTGTTCCCGCCATTTTTATTCCCCATGTGCAGGCCATTCCCTCTCTGCGAGGGTAAAAGACATGATGCATTTCTTGCCATACCCTCTAACCAACACATGATAGCAGATCTTAAATGTAAGGCAGGAGGTATTTTTTTGTAAGACCAGGCAGGAATTACTTGGACATCCAGCTGTGATATGGGTGAATGAGCTTCGGTATTTTTATGACCGAGCCTCAAAGGGTTTTAATTATTTTTATTTTGGAGCCTCAAAAGGCTCCCACAGATTCAGAGTCCCCCTGTTTAGAAGAGTGTCAATTATGACAAGACCCATAATGTATACAAAACTGACATACTGATGCACAGCAGATGTCAGGCTAGTGACCCCTCCGGGTCAAAAATCAGACTTAGTGGCCCCAAGTTATGGGTGTAGCCCAGGTACGCTAAGTTGCATGGGCGTCAACCTGACCCATGCGCCCTGCCCACCGGACAGCCCTTTTGACTGGTCTTATGAACTGTGGGTCACTTGGCTATTCGTGGTTTTTTTTGTTCCCACGAGGGGATTGGATCCACATGTTAAAGATAGCTTTGGGCAGTCTATAAATGTGGCTTCCCATTTATTCCGAGTGTGATTCCTGAATTTAATCCATGATGTAAAGATGCAAGGCTTTGTTCCAGTACAGCAGCAACCAGTCCAGGAGTGAAGGGGTTAATAACCACATAACCACAGGACTTTTAAAACCAAGGATGCATTTCTTGCACTGGCAAGCAAAGGACAATTTCTTTCGTTCAAAGGACAATTTATTTCATTTCCTGATCCCAGTGAGTGTTGTTTTAAGTGTATTCTGCAGACGTCGTGTGTTTGTATATTAAGGAAATAAATCACAATTTATTTTGCAACTTGTTCTGTTCAATCAAGTACCCAGAAATATAAATGTGCTGCTAAAAGTTGGTGTCATCGTGACAAGCTTTTAAAAAACTGGTGGCAGCTGGTGGTATACTGATTGAACCTATATTGCAGTTTCCTGCGGGCTCTGAAATATGGAGGGGAGGGACAGGGACTTGGAGCACAGCAAAAAGACAGGCTGGCGGCAGTGACTGCGTGCAAAAACTTTATTCCGGCAACATTGCCATTAAAAACAGGACAGGTTCTCTGACGCGTTTCGTCTAAGAGACTTTTTCAAAGAGTGCTATACTGCAGCCAAGGATGTTCCCTAAATACCCACAGACACTCACATGATCAATTAGAAATCCCCGCCCCCGGCCGGTGAAATACAGGCCACCAGATAACTATGTAAATTAGGAGGGTGCTGCCCATCAAATCTAATGGAGGGGAAATTTAACCATATAGTTCCTGGATACATTATAGGAAACTATTACTGCAAGGGTAGCAGGTCTATCCTCTGGCTGCCATAGCAAACTGATATGTGGAGAACATAACAAGACATAACATTTCATCTTACTTAAAATATATGCATATTGATATACATTAATAGGTGATGCATCATCTGATAATATAGAATGACCATTTAGCCTGCAAAAGATTATCCCAGAGAGCTTGATGTACTTAATACACCTATTGTGCATAAAATAAAAAACATGTTTAAGACATGTAACAAATCTAAACATTTAATTAAATAAAATAAGAACAGCCACACAGAGAGAATAAAGAATGTCACATGATCCTAGTTGAAAATTCGAGCAGCAGACAATGAATAGGAGATACATAAGAGACTAACCCTATTGCATTCTATTTTGTATAGGAGCAGCAGACCACCCAGTAATTTTGGGCATAACCTCATAATGGTGTGTTATAAAAGAATATATTAATACATCCAAAGTTACAACAATAATTTTGAAGCCTCTAGGTACAGTAAAGGCAAGAAAGCAGAAGAGCAGCAGAACAACGGCAGAGAGATAACATAAGTACTAGTTTTATATTTTAATATTTTAAATATTTATGTTTTTTGTATTTTAGTTTTAGTATTTTAGTTATTAATATTTTAGTATTTTAGTAAACCCTAGGTATATCAACCAGGGAATAAACAGTTCACCAGTATAGGCATGGCAGGAGAGATGAGTAATACCCATATATATATCTCTCTATTCAACAACGTTGACTGTAATACACAGGGCTAGCAGTCTACAAAAAATGGGACAGCTCCCAATCCACATTCAGACCTTGTGGATGGAGACTGTCTGTACAAAAGATCCAAGACATCTCTTTTTGGTTCAATATCTTAAGTCTGTTACCACCCCTTATCATACTAGGGACATGTTCAAGTCCCAAAAAGGAAAAGCCTTGTAGGCCACCTTGTCGACAGGAGGAAAAGTGTCGAGAGACCGGATGCAACAAGTCCTTTTTCTTAATTAGCCGTACATGTTCCTGTATTCTTATTTTTAGCGCTCTAATTGTACGGCCAATATAGGTCTTGTTGCATCCGCATCTAATCATGTAGACCACATGACTACTATTGCAGTTGATAAACGTATGTATGGGTTTTTTAACCTTTGGTTTAAGACAATCAATTACCTTAGTTGGTCTAGCATACTGGCACACATTACACCGTCCACATAGGAAGAACCCTTTAGGTATATTCCTAATTTTTTTCACACTTTGAGATGAAAAGAGACTGGGTGACAAATAAGATGATAAAGGTTTTGCTCTACGAAAGACCAATTTGGGCCTTTCCTTTGTGATGTTTCCTAGGTCACAGTCTAATTTAAGTGTTTCCCAGTGTCTGGCTATAATGGACCTAATGTCATTTGATTGACGGCTCTGTCTAGTGATAAACATGGGTGCATTTTGGGTGCGATCTCCCTTTTTCCCTTTTGTTCTTGACAGAAGTTCTTTCCTTGACATTGCTTTAACCATAGTAAAGGTTTCCACTAGATCCTTTTCAGGATACCCTCTGTCCTTGAATCTATTAATCATCAGATTTGCCTGGTTGATGAAATTTTCATCGGTTGAACACAACCTTCTGAGGCGCATAAATTGCCCCTTAGGTATACCTTTCTTGAGGGGCAATGGGTGATTGCTATTCGCCATAAGGTAAGTGTTCCTGGAGTTGGGTTTCCTGTACACATCAGTCTGAATCTCTCCCCTTAAATCAACATAAATAAGAATATCCAAGAAGTGTATTTGATTACTACTGTGCTCATATGTGAAGTGCAGGTTATACTTGTTAGAATTTAAAGACTGGATGAAAAGCTCCAGAGTGTGAGTGTCACCCTCCCAAATCAAAAACAGATCGTCGATATAGCGGCGATAAAACAAAATGTGTTTCCTAAATACATTTAAATCACTATAAATGAAAAGTGATTCCCAAAACCCCATGAAAAGATTCGCATAAGAGGGTGCAAAAGACGTACCCATTGCAGTGCCAGTGAGTTGCAAATAAAATTGTGAATCATAACTAAAGTAGTTGTGCGTGAGCAAAAATGTGATAGATTCAATCAAAAAAACACAAAGTGCAGGGGAGAGATCCGATTTGTTAAGAAAGTGCTGTACAGCCTCTATGCCCTGCCTGTGATCTATGATGGAGTACAACGACTTCACATCCATAGTCACCCAGACACAGTTGGTAGTCCAATTTACTATTTGTAAGTCTTCAATTAAATGTCTGGAATCTTTAGTATAAGAGGGCAGGCTGAGCACTACAGACTGATGTGTACAGGAAACCCAACTCCAGGAACACTTACCTTATGGCGAATAGCAATCACCCATTGCCCCTCAAGAAAGGTATACCTAAGGGGCAATTTATGCGCCTCAGAAGGTTGTGTTCAACCGATGAAAATTTCATCAACCAGGCAAATCTGATGATTAATAGATTCAAGGACAGAGGGTATCCTGAAAAGGATCTAGTGGAAACCTTTACTATGGTTAAAGCAATGTCAAGGAAAGAACTTCTGTCAAGAACAAAAGGGAAAAAGGGAGATCGCACCCAAAATGCACCCATGTTTATCACTAGACAGAGCCGTCAATCAAATGACATTAGGTCCATTATAGCCAGACACTGGGAAACACTTAAATTAGACTGTGACCTAGGAAACATCACAAAGGAAAGGCCCAAATTGGTCTTTCGTAGAGCAAAACCTTTATCATCTTATTTGTCACCCAGTCTCTTTTCATCTCAAAGTGTGAAAAAAATTAGGAATATACCTAAAGGGTTCTTCCTATGTGGACGGTGTAATGTGTGCCAGTATGCTAGACCAACTAAGGTAATTGATTGTCTTAAACCAAAGGTTAAAAAACCCATACATACGTTTATCAACTGCAATAGTAGTCATGTGGTCTACATGATTAGATGCGGATGCAACAAGACCTATATTGGCCGTACAATTAGAGCGCTAAAAATAAGAATACAGGAACATGTACGGCTAATTAAGAAAAAGGACTTGTTGCATCCGGTCTCTCGACACTTTTCCTCCTGTCGACAAGGTGGCCTACAAGGCTTTTCCTTTTTGGGACTTGAACATGTCCCTAGTATGATAAGGGGTGGTAACAGACTTAAGATATTGAACCAAAAAGAGATGTCTTGGATCTTTTGTACAGACAGTCTCCATCCACAAGGTCTGAATGTGGATTGGGAGCAGTCCCATTTTTTGTAGACTGCTAGCCCTGTGTATTACAGTCAACGTTGTTGAATAGAGAGATATATATATGGGTATTACTCATCTCTCCTGCCATGCCTATACTGGTGAACTGTTTATTCCCTGGTTGATATACCTAGGGTTTACTAAAATACTAAAATATTAATAACTAAAATACTAAAACTAAAATACAAAAAACATAAATATTTAAAATATTAAAATATAAAACTAGTACTTATGTTATCTCTCTGCCGTTGTTCTGCTGCTCTTCTGCTTTCTTGCCTTTACTGTACCTAGAGGCTTCAAAATTATTGTTGTAACTTTGGATGTATTAATATATTCTTTTATAACACACCATTATGAGGTTATGCCCAAAATTACTGGGTGGTCTGCTGCTCCTATACAAAATAGAATGCAATAGGGTTAGTCTCTTATGTATCTCCTATTCATTGTCTGCTGCTCGAATTTTCAACTAGGATCATGTGACATTCTTTATTCTCTCTGTGTGGCTGTTCTTATTTTATTTAATTAAATGTTTAGATTTGTTACATGTCTTAAACATGTTTTTTATTTTATGCACAATAGGTGTATTAAGTACATCAAGCTCTCTGGGATAATCTTTTGCAGGCTAAATGGTCATTCTATATTATCAGATGATGCATCACCTATTAATGTATATCAATATGCATATATTTTAAGTAAGATGAAATGTTATGTCTTGTTATGTTCTCCACATATCAGTTTGCTATGGCAGCCAGAGGATAGACCTGCTACCCTTGCAGTAATAGTTTCCTATAATGTATCCAGGAACTATATGGTTAAATTTCCCCTCCATTAGATTTGATGGGCAGCACCCTCCTAATTTACATAGTTATCTGGTGGCCTGTATTTCACCGGCCGGGGGCGGGGATTTCTAATTGATCATGTGAGTGTCTGTGGGTATTTAGGGAACATCCTTGGCTGCAGTATACAGTAGCACTCTTTGAAAAAGTCTCTTAGACGAAACGCGTCAGAGAACCTGTCCTGTTTTTAATGGCAATGTTGCCGGAATAAAGTTTTTGCACGCAGTCACTGCCGCCAGCCTGTCTTTTTGCTGTGCTCCAAGTCCCTGTCCCTCCCCTCCTTCTTACTCATCTGCTCTGGGACGGATGCACGCTCCAAAGAGAGCAGCGGTGAGGCCCCCTTCTCTGGAACAGACAGCCAGCAGGCACCAACAAGGCACCAACGAGCCAGCTATACGAGTCCCTGCACTCCCTGCTCGAGGACCCAAAGCCAGGAACACGTGATCCGCCGCAGAAGGAACCACCGGATGGGAGAAGCACTCCGGTCAGGTTAGAGATCACTTTCCTTACTATACGGCTGTCCGAATTGTGCCTTATTGTGCCAGAATGAAGTATTTCTCTACATAGGGGTATCCATCTTACTGCTCCCTTTTATTACCTCAAATCTGGCAAATCTGCCCTACCACTGCTACACTGAGGATTAAAACAGTCCTCAATACCGACACCAATTTGAAGCACCACTTTAGGGGTTAATTCCCTTAATTACCTAGGGCTCTGAAATATAGTGAGGACCTTGTAGCTTGCGAGCTCCTCAGACAAGTAGCAACTAACACACACTTCTAAAGAGCACGAGAGACTTCACTGTTCCCTTCGCCCATACTCCGAAGGCACCATGAGCGATCGCTCAGGAAGGTTCAGGTCATGGACCAGAGAGAAAGTCGTGGAGAGATGTGCGGGGTATGGCTTACCGACAGATGAGCGGTCGAAGGCACAACTGGAGGAGGATTTGGAGCATCATGAGGACCGCAGGGTCCTACCAGAGGGGCAAGTCCCCATAGCTGCTGTGTTGGCTGACGCTATTCAGCCCAGAGTGCAGGAGGTCCCTCCAACTCCGGGGCTGCAAGGACATGAGGAGAGTGCTAGTGACCCACCGGTCGTGGGTGGCTTGGCGCCAGGGGTTGCGGACGAAGTAGCAGCTGCGGCTGCCGAGCATGCCGTCCCTGGGCTCACTGCACTTCTGGCTACATGGGGAACGGGTGTTAGCACTGTGGAGCGGGTACAGCTCCTGACAGCAGTGCTCGGAAGAACCCAAAACTCCTACCTTCAAACGGGCAACAAGGTATTTCCCTGGTGGATCATCACAGCTTCAGCAAGTTTGCGGATGGCACAGATGACCTCGATGCATTCCTGAATGACTTAGAGACGCAGTGTTCCCGGTTCCGAATTCCAAGAAGGGACTGGGTGGGCAGACTGCGACCACTGTTATCTGGCAAAGCCAAACAGACTGTGATGGGTATTCCACGCGTGGATGCCGATGACTACGGTCATGTGAAAAGCAAGCTGCTAACCCAGTATGCCCTGACCCCAGAATCTTACAGGGGCAAGTTCCGGACGGGGGTAGTACTCCCTGGAGAGTCATACAGCACCTATGCCAGTAGGATGGCTTTGCACGGGACTCAGTGGGTGAAGGGGAATGGGGTTACAACATTCCATACCCTGCTGGACTTTTTCTTTCAAGAGCAGCTGCTGCAGCATCTTCCAACAGATGTGAGGGGATGGGTCTATGACCATAAACCTCAGACCTATGAGGATACAGCGAGAATGGCAGATGAGTATGTGGCCAGCCAAGTTGCAATGAAGGACCCTGTAGCACCCAAAGGAGCAGGCAGTGTGGCCCAGCATGCTAAGACTACCCCTCCGTGGACACACCAGCCTACGGCAGAAAACAGCTCACCCAAGGCTGCAGAGTTCAAGCATGAGAGGCGGTGTTACACTTGCAACAAGGTCGGGCATCTCAGGCCAGACTGTCCGGACTGGGACAGGTCCAAGGGACCCCATCAGGGGCAACGCTCACCAGCTGCAAGGCCGGTCGCCCGTGTGCGACTGGCACACACAGAGGAGCCAAGTAATGCCATGGAAACAGCCCACAGAAGGATGCCCAGTGGAGAGACTGCACTTGCCACCTCAGGACCAGCAGCTGAGAGCAGGGGACATCAGGTTGCTCCAGTCGGGATGCAGCCCAACGATGTCCGGCAGAAGCATCTGTGGAAGGTGACCATCGGAGACCGGCAGGCGGACGGCTTGCTAGACTCCGGTGCCACCGTGACTCTGGTTCGCCCTGATATGGTGTGGCCAGAGGATTTGCTCCTGGGCACCGGGATTCAAGTGACCATGCCAGACAGAGGACCGCGGTCACTCCAGTTTGCCTGGGTCTTTTTGGATTGGGGTGCCGGACGTGGCATGAGGGAGGTGGGGGTTTTGCCTGGGTTAGATGCTGAGGTCTTGCTGAGCTGGCATCTGTTGCAGCGATCACCAGGGAGCCAGTCAGCAAGGATCGCATCAGAACCAGCCCCTGTCCTCCTGCATTTGGGACCTACAATTCCAGTAGTCTCTGCAGAGACAAGACAGGTAAGCCAGACTCAGTCGCTTTCTGACACTGACTTACGGTTCCCTGTACCTGTTCCCTGTCCCCCTGACACTAAGTCTGGCCGGGGGGTGGCCAGAGTTAGGTGCCCAGTTTAGGGATGTGGTGCGATCTGATCCCAACTTGGAGGGCATGTTGCGGGTAGCCCACTCCATTCCATTAGCGGGGCATCAAGGGGTCGCTAGGATGCGAGCCCGGCTGTCGCAGCGTTACTACTGGCCGGGGGCATCCAGTGAGGCGGCAGAGTTCTGCCGATCCTGTGATGCCTGCCAGCGAGTAGGTAAGGCGGGTGACCGTGTGAAGGCACCGCTGAACCTGTTACCGGTAATAGGGGAACCCTTTCAGCGGGTAGCTATGGACCTCTAGGGACCCCTCATGGTTCCCAGCTAGTCAGGAAAGCACTACATTCTCACGGTGGTGGATTTTGTCACCCGGTACCCTGAGGCAGTAGCGCTTGCCAGTATTGATGCTAGAGCAGTAGCTAAAGCTCTGTTAGCCATTTTTCTAGGGTAGGTTTCCCTAGTGAGATCTTAACTGATCAGGGTCGCAATTCATGAGTGAATTGCTCCAGTGTCTCTGGGAGGCGTGCGGGGTGAAGCACCAGCGCACGACCCCTTACTACCCCCAAACCAACGGACTATGTGAGAGGTTCAATGGTACCCTGAAGCAGATGCTGCGAACATTTATAGAGGCAGAGGGAAAAGACTGGGAGATTCACCTGCAGCATTTGCTGTTTGCGTACCGAGAGGTGCCGCAAGAATCCACAGGCTTCTCTCCCTTTGAGCTGCTATATGGTCGCAGGGTACGGGGACCTCTGGACCTATTCCGTGAGGGATTGGAAGGGGAGACTACCACTACTGATGCTTCTGTGCTTCAGTATGTGATAGATCTCAGAGACCGGTAAGAGATGCTCATGGGGTTGGCACATGACAACCTTAGGGCTGCTCAGACCAAGCAGAAGACTTGGTATGATCAGAATGCCCGTAGCAGAGAGTTCATCCCAGGCAGCAGCTACTTGTTCTCAAGCCCATTCGGGAGAAAAAAATTAATGGCTGCCTGGTCGGGACCGTATCCGGTACTGCGAAAGATGAACGAGTGCAACTATGTTGTACAGGTAGACGCTGAGACAGGGAGAAATAAGACTTATCACATGAACATGCTGAAGGAGTACATAGTTGTGTGGGAGTGTGGCGTCGGTGCTGGCCATTTGCAGCCTACCGATGGGGGATCCGGCGAGCAATGCTCTGCCTGATCTCCTGGGGCAGGCTAAGCAGGGAGGTACCATAGAGCATGTGGAGATAGGGGCTCAGCTGAGTGTCAGGCAGAGAGCAGAAGCCAGGGCTATGCTAGAGAAGTATAGGGCTCTGTTTTCAGACAAGCCAGGGAAGACACACATTGCAGAACACCCAGTGCTGACAGGGGATCTGAGACCTCTGCATAAGCACACTTATAGAGTGTCAGCAGAGGTGAAGGGCAGTATAGAGAGGGAGGTAGAAGAGATGCTGGCCCTAGGGGTAATTGAACCATCCCAGAGCCCTTGGGCTTGTCCGGTAGTCCTGGTGCCTAAGAAGGACGGAACAACCCGGTTCTGTGTGGACTACTGGCAGCTCAATGCGGGCATGGTGTCAGATGCCTACCCCATGCCCCGCATGGATGAGTTGTTAGATGAACTTGCGGGGGCAAGGTATCTGACGACTATGGATCTCAGTAAAGGTTACTGGCAGATCCCTTTGACCCAGGAGGCTAGAGAGAAGTCTGCATTTATTACCCCATGTGGCCTCTATGAATTTCTAGTGATGCCATTCTGGATGAAAAATGCACCGGCAACCTTTCAATGCCTGGTCAATCGCTTGCTGGAGGGTATGCAAGGGTTTGCAAGGGCATACCTGGACGACATTGCTGTCTTTAGTAATTCGTGGGATTCAAACTTAGTGCATGTAGCTGCGGTGCTAGCCAGGATTAGGGAAGCGGGACTCACGATTAAACCCACCAATTGCTTAGTAGGGATGGCAGAGGTATTGTACCTAGGGCACAGAGTGGGTGGCGGGCATCTTATGCCAGAACCAGCTAAGGTGGAAGCAATAGTGCAATGGCCCGTTCCCAAAACCAAGAAGCAATTCATGGCTTTCCTAGGCACCGCAGGCTACTACAAGAAGTTTGTCCCTCAGTATAGCGCCATTGCCAAACCCCTGACTGACTTGACCCAGAAGCGACAGTCTGTGCTGGTAGTCTGGTCTCCTGCCTGTGAGGTCTCGTTTCAGGCATTAAAGACTGCACTAGCCAGCGCTCCTATACTTGCTGCTCCAGACTATGCAAAAAAGTTCCTGGTTCAAACTGATGCCTCAGACTTTGGCATTGGGGCTGTACACAGCCAAGTGGGGGAGGAGGGCGCTGAGCACCCGGTAGTATATCTAAGCCAGAAACTGCTGCCCAGAGAGGTGGCATATGCCATCATTGAGAAGGAGTGTCTGGCTATAGTGTGGGCTCTAAAGAAGTTACAGCCTTATTTGTATGGCAGACATTTCACAGTAATAACTGACCACAATCCTTTGAGTTGGTTACAGAGGGTGCCGGGGGAAAATGCTAAACTTTTGCGATGGAGTCTTGCCTTACAGGAGTGGAACTTCACCATCCAGCACAAGAAGGGAAGTGAGCATGGTAATGCTGATGGCCTTTCCCGCCAGGACAGCCCTCAGGACTTACTAACTTCAAGAGCTGGCAGATCAGCCCAGCCACCGGACGGGGTGATGAGGGCAGTCCCTGCATCTTGAGTGGGGGAGGTGTGACGGGGAGGAAAGAGTTAATACCTGATTTGCCATGCATTACTTTTGTTGCCCTGTCCCCGCCATTTTTATTCCCCATGTGCAGGCCATTCCCTGTCTGCGAGGGTAAAAGACAAGATGCATTGCTTGCCATACTCTCTAACCAACAAATGATAGCAGATCTTAAATGTAAGGCAGGAGGTATTTTTTTGTAAGTCCAAGCAGGAATTACTTGGACATCCAGCTGTGATATGGGTGAATGAGCTTCGGTATTTTTATGACCGAGCCTCAAAGGGTTGTAATTATTTTTATGATGGAGCCTCAAAAGGCTCCCACAGATTCAGAGTCCCCCTGTCTAAAAGAGTGTCAATTATGACAAGACCCATAATGTATACAAAACTGACATACTGATGCACAGCAGATGTCAGGCTAGTGCATAGGGAGAAGGAGTGGCTCAGTGAGTAAACGACACTGACTGACACTGAGATTGCTGCAGGGGAGCCTGGTTCAATTCCCAGTGTCGGGTCCTTGTGACCTTGGGCAAGTCACTTTATCTGCCTGTGCCTCAGGCACCAAAAACATAGATTGTAAGCTCTATGGGGCAGGGACCTGTGCCTGCAAAATGTCTCTGTAAAGCGCTGCGTACAATTAGCAGCGCTATACAAGAACATGCTATTATTATTATTATAAGTGACCCCTCTGGGTCAAAAATCAGACTTAGTGGCCGCAAGTTATGGGTGTAGCCCAGGTATGCTAAGTGGCATGGGTCAACCTGACCCATGCGCCCTGCCCACCGGACAGCCCTTTTGACCGGTCTTATGAACTGTGGGTCACTTGGCTATTCGTGGGGGGTTTTGTTCCCACGAGGGGATTGGATCCACATGTTAAAGATAGCTTTGGGCAGTCTATAAATGTGGCTTCCCATTTATTCCGAGTGTGATTCCTGAATTTAATCCATGATGTAAAGATGCAAGACTTTGTTCCAGTACAGCAGCAACCAGTCCAGGAGTGAAGGGGTTAATAACCACATAACCACAGGACTTTTAAAACCAAGGCTGCATTTCTTGCACTGGCATTCAAAGGACAATTTATTTCATTTCCTGATCCCAGTGAGTGTTATTTCGTTTCCTGATCCCAGTTTCGTTTCCTGATCCCAGTGAGTATCCTGATCCCAGTTAAGTGTATTCTGCAGATGTCGTGTGTTTGTCTATTAAGGAAATAAATCACAATTTATTTTGCAACTTGTTCTGTTCAATCAAGTACCCAGAAATATAAATGTGTTGATAAAAGTTGGTGTCATCGTGACAGTGACACCAGGCTCTGTACATTATACACGCAGGAATGTGATGACAGGTTTGGGAAGATTGAAGCCAGAAAGCCATCCATTCCAAGGAATGGTGTGGGAGAGGTGTACTGTAGATAAGAAGTTGAAGTAGTTCTTTAGCCTTGTGTGTGTCCGTGGGGGCGAGAGGGAAAGCACTGTGTGCGCCAAAAATGTGATACTGTAACACGCCTATGCGTTTCAACAATGTTCAAATGAGACATACAGTACTGTACAGTAACGCCTAATATAAAAACAGTACGACAATAAGTAAAAGTATTGATTACTAAATAATACAGTACATATAGAAATGTGATCATTTTATATTCGAAGAAGACGCGACGTTACATATATACAGTAGCTCGCGAACGCCCACCTGTGTTTTTAGATGGTATTGCAGTATAGCAGACAGCGCTAAAAATCCGAGTGCTAACATACCGGGAACCGCTCCGGAAAAAAACAAAAACAGATCGCATCTGGCTGCAGTTGTCAGAGCCACGCGGCTACGGCCGCATTAGGATAAAGGGGGCCACAGCTGTATGGCATGAGTTGAAGGATTATATCAGAAAAGTGTGGAAACCGTCAAAAAAGGATGAATTGGAAAAAGGGATACTGAATTTCTGGAACAACATACTCACCGTAGCCAGATGTAATAAATATATAGATTATATTGCGACAGTGTTGCCTATTGTTATACAGGAAAAAAGTGTTATATCTCTGGCGCTCGGCACTAATGTCAAACTGTATATATAAATAATAATATACAACCAGATTCAATGGTGTGGCACGTCCAATAAGGTACTCCACGTGAGGATGATTATACATGAAAAGACAATAGAAGAAAAATCATAGCGTTATACTGTGAGTAAAAACAATGGTAACAGACATATAAACACAAACACATACAACAGATGCTGAGAACAACAGGTGACTGATATTAATAAAAAGACATTTAACAAAACACATCAATGACATATAGCATATAGCATATGAAAAAGTCTCAAATAGACACTCAAACTGTGGCTAAAATACCTGCTTACCAGAGACAAGGAGGTATCATGCTCACGTGGATTACCTCATTGGACGTGCCACACCATTGAATCTGGTTGTATATTATTATTTATATATACAGTTTGAAATTAGTGCAGAGCGCCAAAGATATTACACTTTTTTCCTATCCATCAGTCTGACCAGGGGTCAGAGTTATATCATAGGCAGCCAGCCCTTTCCCCTTAGAAATTAGCGCTACCTTATCTTTTTTCTATTGTTATACAGCGTAATGGCCAGGCCTTGGGGAAGTAATAAGGCACAGGTAAGTATGATACAGGTAAGAATGGCCGTAAAAATAACCATGTCTGCATTAATTGTTTCTTTTCATTTTCAGAACTGCAGCAGTAAAAAAAGGAAGGGGGGGAAGTGTAAGATTATAGTACGGTGTTCATGTACAAACAAGACTGTATCTTACACAAACCTCCCTCTCCCACCCTCTCTCAGTAGTTACTGTATAGAAATTTGTTTGTGCAAAAAAAAAATGTGTTTTTAAAAAAAACTTTTGAAATACTGTATTGTTATTGTTTAATTATTTATTTATGTTAATCAGGCACAGGTAAGTAGGATACAGGTACTTTATAGCACTGTAAGTACTGTATGGCACTCAAACAAACCAGCCTGTATCTTACACAAACCCCCCTCTCCCACCCTCTCTCAGTATAGTAGTTACTGTATAGAAATTTGTTTGTATAAAAAAATTAAAAAACTGTTTTTATTTCTGTTTCTGTTTACATGTCTGTACAGTATTTTCAGAGCTGCATCCCCCTCTCTCCCCGATCTCCCCCATCTCACAATGCCATAGCGAAGAGAAAGACAAGAGCTACTGTATTTTGTGCTGTATTATGCATTAAAAAATAATATGTATTTTTTGACCGACCCCCTATTGCAGACCTGAAATTCTTATGAACAGTTCAACAAAGCATTGCACTTCACATTAGTTTGGGAAAAATATACATAAAAACTAAAAAAAGTTTTGTAAAAATTATTATATTTTTATTGTTTAATCAATTATTTCTGTTAATAATACACAGGTCAGTATTCATTCACCAATAAAATTCTATAGAAAAATACTATTTTCCTGCCTTAAGGATTATCAAACATGTCTTCTGCCCAGCTCATGATAATCACGCTACAGTACATTTACGTGAATGGCACTGTTGTGATGGGGGGGGAGGTGTTGTGTTGTTGATAAGCTTTGAACTTCAAGTTGACTTGTTATGTTACAGTACAATAGCAGTTTAGAAGGGCTTAGCTAACCCTGTATCTCACACATGTTAAACTTATTACTAGTGGGGGTGGGAGGTGTGTTGTGTTAAGTTGTTGTTAAGTCCACCGTTTAAGAAAAGGCAAGTTTGGAAGGGCTTAGCTTATCGCACTTGCGCATGCGTTTCGGGCAGAACTGTGAGAGCAGCCTCGGGAAGATTAAAGCCACAAAGCCAACCATTTGAAAATTAATGGTTTGTGAGAGGTGTCGATAACAATTTGAAATCCTTGAGCCTTGTGTGTTTGCGGGTGGGGGGGTGGGGGGTAGGGGGGGAAGCTGTATGAAGGATTACCTGTAGTTCAAAGACATATTTTGAACAGGTCAGCATAATGTTTTGATCCCCACATCCCCAAATACAAATCACTACTACAGTATGCCACCCACCTCATAAAGAACGTACATGACTAGTGTGGAATTAAAAAGCAACAGTCCTGCTTGATTCTCATAATATCCATAATTGCTATGCAAGCCCATGTCGATAACCAAAAAAAATAATAATAATTATGTTATATATATTTTTTAATCTTTAACTAACTTCTAAATGAATGGGAAGTTATACACGCATGCACAGGAATGTGATGCCACGCTCGGGAAGATTCAAGCCAGAAAGTCATCCATTACAAATGAATGGTGTGGGAGAGGTGTAGATAAGAAATTGAAATCCTTGATCCTTGTTTGTGTGCAGGGGCGAGAGCGCTGTATGATGGATTATCAGCTCAAAGAAATATTTTCAAAAGGTCATCATAATGTTTAATGCGTAGAAATGTGATACTGTAACACGCCTATGCATTTCACACTGCTCTGTGTATAATACAGATACAGTACACACGCTGCTCTGTGTACTGTATAATACACACGCAGCTCTGTGTATAATATAGATACAGTACACACGCTGCTCTGTGTATACTACAGATACAGTACAGTACACACGCTGCTCTGTGTATAATACAGATACAGTACAGTACACACGCTTCTCTGTGTATAATAGACATTTAATTGCTATTGGATTTTTATGACAACAACTCGTGATTGCCCACATGAGTTTCTCGACGGTATTACAGACAACGCTAAAATGCCCTTTTCTGATCCGGACAAAACGATAAACAAGCCGCGTGTCTAAGTCGGCACGATTCAAATAAATTGCGCGCCATCGCATGGGTATTTCGATCTACACATCGCGTTAAATGTTCGAATAACGGCCGCGCCATTATTGCAAGTGCGTTTTTTATAGTTTCTACATAAAAATCCTTTTTTTTACCATGTTGATCTGTGCTATGGACACATTTATTTTTCATACATTTCTTCTCCTTGCTGAGGTTTGTCTTCTCTGAATTCTTGAGTTGAATTCCATCCGTACCTGATCCTTGAGGAATACATTCACCACAGTATATTGAATTTGCCTAAAAACCACTTGAATCTTGTGAGTAGGCTATACATAAGAGCCAAGAATACAGCAGAATTTATAGGGAGAAGGAGTGGCTCAGTGAGTAATGACACTGACTGGCACTGAGAGTTTGAAGCAGGGGAACCTGGTTCAATTCCTGGTGTTGGCTCCTTGTTACCTTGGGCAAGTCTCTTTATTTCCCTATGCCTCAGCCACCAAAAACATAGATTGTAAGCTCCACGGGGCAGGGACCTGTGCCTGCAAAATGTCTCTGTAAAGTGCTGCGCACAACAAGCAGCTCTATACAAGAACATGCTATTATTATTATTCAAGCACTTTAAAACCCTCTACACTTAGATTATTGTGTATTGTTGTTTTTCCCTTTATGTCCTGTATTCACAAAATTTATTTGGTGGTATAAAAATAGTGTGCCTCATACGTGGTCGTGTGGTATTTCATCAGGGGGAGCATGTTGCCTAGTGCCACTGGTTATGTGTTCTCCAGCCCTAACATGTAAGTCCTGGTAAGCGAAGACAGTGCTAGTGGTAATTCGCTTTCACATGGGCCAGGATGTAAGCCCATTGGCACACTTGATAATTATTTGCCATAGCCAGGTGCAGGCTAGATGGCAGTTGGGATCATCATGCCTGGTGGGGGCGTTATGGGTCACACGTAGTGTGGTGTGACTCAAGTACATCCTCTAAAACCTACCAAGTTTGAGGCAGGGTTATTAACCCCTCCCCAGGTATATAAGAGGCTCCTGACCAATATTTAGTGAGATGATTCCAGGATGTAGACTGATCCCCAGAGAGTGGGGCAGTGTCTGCCTTACCCCATCAGGGGGTAAGGGGTGGCGACTAGCCTCAAGTGCCTCAAGCCCATTGGGGGGCTTAGTCAGGGAATTAACCATATGCAAGTTGCGAGGGACAATGTACCATGATTTTTCGGGTGTTAAACAGTACCTCTCTTGCAAGAGAAGGAATCGGGTCTGCCAAATAAAAGGTGAACCGTTCCAAATCTCTTTGTCATTACTGGAAAAGGGGGTTCCTGTAGGGAATACTATCTGCCTCCGGCAGTTACCCTACAAGATGGAGGCGCTGCACTGATGGACCACCAGCCTGTCCCGTTGCTACACCCACTACCATCCACAGAGACCCAGCCTCCCTGGTCTACAGCAGGTGAGCTAACTAGCAATAGTACACATGTAGCATGCAGATCCCCGTAAGGGGGGGGGGGAGAGGTGTTACATATTTAACACGCCAATACTGAAACATAGAGACAACCAGTGCAGAGAATACTTGTAGAGCTTTAATAATTATATTCTTTTAACATTGGCGATAAGACAGAGCCCTGTGGTACTCCACATGACAGGAGCATTGGTGCAGAAAAAACTACTCCCAGAGACATTCTCTGTGATCTGCTAGAAAGAAAATATTTGAACCAAATGAGTACTGTGCAGTCCAATCCACAGAAATGCATCTTGTCCCATGGTCCACGGTATTAATTGCTGAAGAGATGTCAAGGAGGACTACAGTAGGATAGAACAATCACCTCTGTCTTTCACAACCATCATTCCTTACAAAAACTTGCTTACAGTAGCTGTCTCCTGAATCCTGGTTTAAATGGGTCGTAAATATCATGGGTTGGAAGATGGATTCGTTTTTAAGTTTGGTGACAGCCACTTTAGCAATTACTTTCCCTACTATAGATAAGACTAATAAGGGCCAATAATTATCCATGCATTTGAGTCAAGTGAAGCCTTTTTTTTTATAAGATGTCTGGACTATTTTGGCAAATACTGACCCCCTATTAGTCCTTTAGGCATAATGTGCCTGGATCCAAATTACATGTAGTAGGATGCAACCACTTGATAGATAGCACAATGTCTTCCAGATGATCAAAGCTACACCATGAAGCAAGAGGACCCATGCTTGCATACCTTAAACTCAAACGTATTTAGATAGAACAGTGGAAATCCCAGGCAACATACAGCTGCAGCGGCCATTATTCAAATAAATCACGGCACGATTTCGTGTGCTCTGCTGTACTCCACGCAGCATGAACATGGCTAATCGCCCCAGGCACCCGCGCTTACCGCGATTGCTTTGTTTGGATTTCATGGATTCTGTTTCTTTGGGTGCAATGAAATGAATTGTAATGTGTACAGTACTGTGCTACTGTGTCAATTTAAGGTGTTTGTAACAGGGGACTTATCTCTGTTCACAAATGTGCCTCTAATCCAAGAGCTTGGAATCCAAAGATTGCAGCGGAGCACAGCTGAAGAATGGGGCCAGCACCAGCAGTGAGGGGTTAAAAGCATACATTTATTCGTACATGGTATAAGGGGGGGGGGGGAGACAGAACACCCTCTGACGCGTTTCAGGCTATGCAGCCCTTTTTCAAAGAGTACAATCGCATCTCACAAGCCCGCAGTTATGAAGGGGATTCCCCGCCTACATTACCCAGAGATGCCGTGCGATTTTGGCGCGAACACCGGCATATGATGCTATTGGTTGGAAGAAGAAAATAGTGCTCATCCTAGACCCCTTATCCGGGGTATTCCAAAGGGACAATACCTCAGACTGAGGAGGATTTGTTCAACGGAACAGTCCTTCCTCACTCAGGCTGAAGAACTTAAACAAAGGTTTTTGAGTAGAGGTTATGGAGAGAAGGATCTGGAACTTGCATTTGAGAATGCACTAAAAATGGATAGAGAAGAACTCTTAAATAAAAATAGGAAAAAAAAGAAAAGGAAAAAAGGAGAGATTTTTGTCCAGAAAGATGCATCAATCCAGTTACCACTCTTCATAACAACGTATTCAAAACAGGCAGAACAAATTAGGAATTATCCTACAAAAACATTGGTCCATTTTAAAACTGGATAAAGATCTTGAGTGCTTTGTTAAGTCTAACCCAAGAGTGTTTTTAAAAAAAGCTAAAACCATTGGGAATCATGTGTCCCCCAGTTTATTTTGTTCCACTAAGAGAAATACCAATAAAATACCAAAGGGATTTTTTAAATGTGGGAATTGTAACACTTGCAAATACGCTAAAGAACGAAAATCTATTAGGAATGTACATACTGCACCGACACACTTTATTCAAGCAAATACCCAGTATGTACCTGGCAGATACCTGGAATGCGCCGCTCCTCACCTCTGACAAGCCCCGTTGCGTTTGCCTTCCCAGCCTGGGTTCATGCCTGGCTGACGGGCGGCTGATCTATTAAATGATAATGATTAGGATTTAATAGGCTGCAATGCTTCGCGTGTCTACCAGATGGCATAAATTCATGAATTGTAATTCAGTATATATATATATATATATATATATACTGTGCAGTATTGCAGCCAGCGGGAATAAAATGCTTCAATCCCTGCTTGGAAAATACCTCAATGCACTCGGGCAGAAAACAGTCACAAACCTCAATACACCCGGGTATACCCGAATTCGTGGGACTAGCCGAGCTCGAATAAAGTGTGTCGCCAGTGTACCAATCAAATTTACCGTATTGAAACATTCTTAACATGTAACACTAATTTTGTGGTGTACCTACTCAGTTGTCCTTGTGGGAGTGGTTATATAGGTCGTACTATTAGACCACTCAAAATTCGAATAAATGAGCACATTAGGAGTATCAAAAAACGTGACGACAGATTTCCGGTCGCACGTCATTTTAACAACTGCCCTTTAGGAACATTAGCATATTTCTCTTATAGTGCCTTAGAGTATATCCAGGCCCATGTTAGGGGAGGTGACAGAGAAGCTTTACTCAATCGCAGGGAGATGTTCTGGATTTATGCCCTTGGGACAGTGGCAACCAGGGGCATGAACCAGGACTGGGAACTTAAACATTTTTTAAACTAACCATATTTTGTTCAATACCAACACAATGTGTACATCCACAAATTGGAGGATGATATTTTATACACGAAATATATGGTATGATGATTTATCTCTTAAATATGTTTATTCTGTTCTTGTTATATTGAATACTGCTGCGGCCAAGTTTATTCGAGCATTTGCCCGTTCTTGGCCGCAGCAGTAGCCTGGCGCGCACCCGAGGGTGACGAGCGCGCGCCGAAGCAGCGGAAGAGCGCCCTCCGATCGGGGCGCTCTCCCTACCGCTGCCGGGTCCGCCGGGTCCCCCGGAACCCCCTGCCGCCGTCCCGCGATCGCGGGACACCAGGGCTCCCTCGGGGAGCCCTGGACGTGCGTGCAGGGGGCGCAGGCTCCCGAAGACGCGTGGCCGCGCGTCTATGACGCGCGGCACGCCGAGGGGCGGCCACTAGCAAGCCGGGAAATCTCCCGGCTTGCGGATCTGGCCGATGCGCAATAAAGCGTGTCGGCAGTGTATATCTATATTATAATATATATTTATTTTCCCATTCTTTCCCCTCTCCCCTCCTCGCCCCTCCCCGTCTTCACCCCCCTCCCCTCCCATCCCCACTCCCCCCCTCCCTTGTCCCCCCCCTCCATTCTTTCCAATCAATCCTTCTCCCTTTGTGGGTTTATTAATGCATTTTGCCATTTTGTACAGATTTTGGAGATTAGTACAGAGAGAGAGCCAAATATTATGTAAATTATCAAGTATTTATGCTATTATCTCAAACTCTATTATCTACCTTTATTACTCTGTAATATTGTAATTTGCCACATATGACATAAGGGTTAATTCTATGCAATTCATTAAGGTTATACCCGTTTTTGATTATCTAAACAGCAAGTTATGTCCTGCATCCTGACCACACCCATATGATGAACTAATTGCGTATACAATTACAATATATATGTTAGATGTTTGTGAACTGTATATTTTAAACTTTGTGTTATCCCATTTTTTTATTTTTTTTCTTCACTCCCGCAGTTGAACGGGAGACCTTAGCCGCAGCAGACGCACCTCCTGAATCAGCTCTCTGATTGGAAGCCCGTTCCAACCAATAGCATCATATGCCGGTGTTCGCGCCAAAATCGCGCGGCATCTCTGAGTAATGTAGGCGGGGAATCCCCATCATAACTGCGGGCTTGTGAGACGCGATTGTACTCTTTGCAAAAGGGCTGCATAGCCTGAAACGCGTCAGAGTGTGTTCTGTCCCCCCCCCTTATACCATGTACGAATAAATTTATGCTTTTAACCCCTCACTGCTGGTGCTGGCCCCATTCTTCAGCTGTGCTCCGCTGCAATCTCTGGATTCCAAGCTCTTGTTCATTCACTCTGCGTGATGCACGCACATATGGAGAAAGGACTTAGGAAGTGAGTATTGTTTCTCCCCATTATGGATCCAAGGGGAGTTGCTGACCGGTAACAGTGCTGCAGGTAAGAGTTTAAAGTCTTGTGAAGTGCCATCAAGGCTTTGGATATTTCTTCACTAAAGACATCATATCTCATGACATACTCCTGCTTTATAATGCACTGGGTCCAATACTCCACATAGTCGCATCATATTTCTCCGCATCTTGGTTATACACTTATACCAATTACCCGTGTACCTCACCTGCTGAAGCGCTGCTTCTGGGATTCTCTCCCACTCCTCCATTGTGCCTCTAATCCAGCAGTGTGGTGGTTAACGGCTGGTAGCAAATTAACTAACACCACCTGCCTGATTAGAGGTGGTAGAAAAAGTCTGCCTTTGAGACAGGAAGTGACTCTTTAGCTCTGAATGAGAGCTGACCTTTGGAGAGAACACACATCTCTGGAGCTGATCGGTCTTGAGCTCTGCCCAGCATAGCTGATTGCAAGACACCAAATAAGACTTCTAAACCTGGATGCTGATTTTCTGTGCACGCACGGGTGCGGTTCCAGGAGATCAGAGAAGCTTACTCTACAGCAGCTAACAGATAAGCCTTTCATTCTAAAGAGACTTCTTATATCTGCTTATGTCATGCTATGTGTTTGGGGCTGGGAGACCTGCTTTACTAGGAGTTGTGAATTGCATGGGATTTCACTAGAAATACTCCCAAGGGAACTAAGCTTTGTTTCCCCCCCCTGTGTTTGGATGATTTCCTGATAAAAAGGAAAAGGCACAATAAAGCCTTATTATAATTTCACCTTATAAAAGCCTCCAATTGTGTACCTCTGTGAACGTCCGTCTACAGTGTTAAAAAAACAGAACTCTAAAATGCCATTTTCTGCACTCGCAGCACTCGCGTCTTAAGGCGGTAAGGTTGGAAGACATACCGCGTCATGACATTGGTATTACGATGCACACAACGCGTGATTTGTTTGAATAACGGCTGCTGCAGCTGTAGGTTATTAGCAAAGATGAGAGAAAACATTGCATTATGACTGGGACAAAAGGATACACCAGACAGCAGACATGCTGGCCTGAAAAATATCTCTACAATGCAGAAAAATGAGCAGATCTATTGACTGTTGTTACAATCTCACATGACAGGAACTCTGACATCTTTCAAGTGATTGTTGATTGGTATTTCGTAATATGGTCAACAAGTGCTGTTCAAGTCTGCGACCCTCCCTAATAGCCACTAGTAGTACAGTGGTAGTACATATAGTAATGGACAAACGCATAAGAATCCCCACAGACATCAATTAAGTCAGAGAAATACAGGTTTGGCATCAGGCCCTTGGGCAATAACTTGGGTTCTTCGTGATGGAAGGCTTATCTAGGGGGGTGCAATTACAAACAAATTACACTGGTGATATGACCAAAAAGCCGAGTCTATCATTAGGTCAAAGACTTCCAACTCAGTCTTGAAAACAAGATCATGTTTGTGTCCACTTTTAGGGACGGCATAGAAAACAACTTGTGTGAGGCCCAGAGCATACATTGGGCAGAGGAGGACGACCAAATTGAAGTCCCTCAATATATGCCAACTGGGGCGTCTGTGAGGACTCGCCATCCTGGCAGTCGCAGACAATCTCCTCACCCCAACAAGCCTTCCGTGACGGACACTCAGCGTGCGCGGTCTCGTGGTCCCAGAAAGCGCACGCGGACCTTGCATGGCCTGATTCCCCCGTCCGTGGATTCGGACCCCGCCTTCCGCTCTGACGCACGATGGGTGCATTCTGCCAGCCTCCCTGCTGATGCATGGTACAAGCCCCGGCTCTGCTCAGGTGATGGACAGGACCGGCGTGGGAGTGACGCGCACTCTTGGCTCCGCCCCCTGACCTATGTGGCATGCGTGGGTCGACACGTGATTGATCCCGCCCTCTTGCCCTAAGGTCACTCAGAATCAGCGTGGTAGTGACGCGCGCTCCAGGTTCCATTCCCATCCCCGATTAGGCTGCATCATAGGGCACATCTGTGTGCACCAGCAGCCTATCGGTGCTTACTTCCTGGTTCCGCCCTTGCTGGCTATTGGAGGCTCTAACTTTATATACTGTACCTTCAGTCTGCTCTCATTCCTTGCTGAGCATGGTCAAGTGTGACGCCGTGCCTTGCTGCATTCTTGTTCCTAAAACCTTGCCTTGCCTGCCTTGTTGCCTGAACCCTGCTAGTACCTTGGGCTCCGCTTCTCTCCACTCCTGATCCGGCTTGTACGACCATTCTCCAGTCTCCAGTCCTGACCAACAATCCGATATTCTCCTATCCTGAACCTGGCTACGTACCCAGATAATCCGCTACTCTCCATTCCTGAACCTTGCTACGCACTCTGACGATCCACAACACTCCGCTCCTGAACCTCGCATGTACTTTAACTATTCTCCAATCTGTAATCCTGACCTGGCTTGAACGACTATTCAACATCCTAGGCGCGCCCGCGTGGCTGTGGGTCGGCGTTAACCAATTCCCTACCTCATCACTGCAGTTGCACTTCGTTTGTGGCGAGCTGCGCGTTACAGTATGCTCAGCCACACAAACTTCGACCCCGCTGAGGTAGGAAGAGTCCTACGCACACGCGCGAAGCTACCTAACTACCTTAGAGGAAAACATTGTGGGTAGCGATCAAACCATGCTCTCCCTTCATGAGGATTTTTACACCCATTCTCGTGCTTTACAAGGACCGCATTCCCTTCTTGTGCCTGCTGTTCCTGATATTCCCACTACTCCATCTTTGCCTTTCTCTCAGGAACCTCGCTTACCTACCACCAACTGTTATGGGGGCGACCCTCATGAATGTCAAGGGGTTTTGAATCAATGCTTTATACAAGACACAAGAGGTTCCTAGTTGATCCAGATGGCTGCAAGGAACCAGAAGAGCTCAGCAGCAAAAATGGGGACCAAACAGTTGAGTGCCGTTAAAACAAGGTGAATTTAATCCATGAGGGAAGTACACAGGAACATACAGGTGGGCCAAGTGATCCTCTAACGCATTTCGCGCTTGTGCAGTGCTTTGTCAAAGAGTAATGAACTTAGTAATTCATTTGCCGGATATAGCCTTCAAGACATCCCGCCCCCTCACGTCACGACGTCACAACCAATCGCTGCGGAGTGCACCGAGGTGCCCGGATGATACAGAGTGGCTGGAGGAGCGATCTGAGAAGGAGAAGGGAATCGAGCAGCTGCATCACAAGAGACTCCACCCCCAACATCACGCCCCCACCGTCATTGATCAAGGAACTAGAAGAAGTGCCCAGATGAATGACGTAAGTGAAGGGAGAGTGTGAGAGGGAGAAAAGCGTCCTGCAGACACAGACACAGACACAGCTCAATGCCCTGCCCCCGCATGTCATGCGCCCCCGTCCAATCGCAGTGAAGCACAATCAAGTGCCAGAATGTTAAATTTGGTTGGATTGACGCAATGAGAAGGAGGAGGGAAATCCCACTGACCCAACACAGCAATAGTAAACTACAACTAACATCATAAACAAAAAAATAAATAAAAATAATGGAATTAAATGAAAAATTGAAAAAGTAACAAACAAACAGAAAAAACATATTTATACACAGATGCAACAGACACACCAGGTATATAAATACATATTTTTTTTTTAAAACAATGTGAAGCCACAACCTGTAACTCAGAACACATACCTATTTAAATAAAGCTATGCCCCATAATGTAAAGGAATAATATAACGTAAGCTATATTAGAAGGATAATACCTACTAAAAGTGACCCTATATCCCAAAAGGCGAAATATATAAAAATCAATTAATCTAATCAATTGGATATAGCTATATATATACATTGGTGTGTCTTTAATGATGACATGAAAATCAATATCACACATCACAATGTAGGTTCACACTAATTAACAAAAGACATATATCTATATAAAGGGTATGTGTTTGATTATATCTCCATCATTAGTATAAAGAGCGCAATGTTCAAATACATCAATATTCACAGAAAAATAGAATCATTATGATTTACAAAAAATGATGCAGTTCTCAGTCAATGTTTATGCCATCTGGTGCCAGTGTTCTCAATGAGGCAATCCAAAACATGTCCCGTCTATTTAATTGAGCTATCCTGTTACCTCCTCTGATATGTGATGGAATATGTTCTAACGCAGAGAATGTAAATGTTTGTGGATTGCTCAAACTACACTGTGTCCAATGGTGAGAAACCGGGAACCTTAAATCCTTATGTCTGATTGATCTGAGATGCTCTAAAATCGTAGCTCTCAAAGGTCGCATAGTCCGACCCACATAACCCATATGCACAGCGTATTAGATAAACCACAAAAGATGTGTTGCAATTGAGAAAAGACTTAATCCTAAATAACTGGTTCGTATTCATATTTTTTATGGTTTTAATCTGATGCATGTGTGAACATACAGAAAATTTTCCACATTTGAAAGAACCAGTCGGTATATTAAACTTTGATCCTGGTTTATGCGAATCAAAGAGACTAGGAGAAATCCTAGAACCTATTGTCTTTGCTTTAGTAAAAACAAATCGGGGGCCCTGCGATATCCATGGTATCAGACTTCTGTCCAGTTTCAAAACATCCCAGTGTTTTTTTATTATAGTTTTGATTTTAACAGCTTGATGATTATACTGTGTAATGAACAATGGAGAGATCTTTTTTGAATCTACACCGTCATACTCCACATTCCTATGCCAATGCATTTTGTTCTTACATTTCTTTGTTAACAGATCAGATCTCTTGACTATGTTTGCATACTGAAATGCCAACTCTAGATCCAATTTATTGTATCCTTTGGAAATAAATCTGGATATGATGTCCCGTGACTGAATTTCAAAAGAATATTGGTCAGAACACAGCCTTCTCATTTGTAAGAATTGCCCTTTAGCAATTCCTTTTAGAAGAGCTGGTGGATGTCCACTCTCTGCTCTAAGATAGATATTCCTACTGTTCTCTTTGATATATAAATCAGACTGAACCTGTGAATCTGTACCAATATACTGTATAATAATACATCCAAATAGTGTATATGATGATGATGAAACATATAAGTGAAATTAATATTGAAAGAATTTATATTTAACGCCGTGATAAAGGATAATAAAGGATAATAAAGAAAATAAATAAAAATGTCTCATTTCCATCCCAGATGATTTATACAATTTGAAATTAATCCTTCACACTTTACTGCACCCCGTGCCAAGGTGGCGTACATTTTTTCTCTCCGTGTAGATGACGCTCTTGCCTGGGCCGACCTCACACAGGATATCGGAGCCTTTGCCCGGGAAGTCTGGAAAGTGTTTGATACACCCGGTCGTAATGTATGTGCTTCCTCTGCAATTTTTTGTGTTTCCCAACGCAGTCGTTCAGTCGCCAAATACGCTCTTAGTTTAGAACTATAGCTGCCGAGACTGACTGGAAAGACGTAGCCCTGGCCGCAGCCTTTTGGCAATTCATTTAAGGATGAATTGGCAGCCTACGATCGTCCCACTGATTTGGAGGAGCTCATTGCTGTCTGTATCAAGGTGGATCGCTGCCTCCTGGAGAGACGTTTAGAGAAGGTTCACCATCGTACCATCCCAGCCCGGATCAGTCCTGGTCAGATGAGCTCCACTGAGGTTTCAACCCCGGATATGTCCAAACCTATGCAATTAGGGGGTACTAGTCATTCCAAATCGGAGAAATAAACACTGGTCTATGTCTTTACTGTGGTGTTTCTGGACATTTTGCCTATTTTTGTCCCCAAAAGTCGGGAAACGCAAAGTTCCCATGAGTCCCGGGGAAGTCCCATTGGGAACGCTTTTTCTCTCCCCTATTTCTACTGACAACCTGTCTAGCATTCTTGTCCCCATTAAACTCTTTGGGGAGGGATTTCAAGTATCTACGCTTGCTTTCATCGATTCGGGTGCCGGACGGAACTTCGAACATCAAACTTTTGCAGAACACCATCAGGCACAGAAAGAAGCCCATCACTCTTGAAGCCATTGACGGAAGACCTCTGCAGCCCGCATTCATCTCCTTGGAGACAGAGGTGCTTCAACTCAAGGTGCAAGACACACACCTGGAAAATATCCCATTCAATGTTAGCAATACTCCTTCCATCAGCGTGATCCTCGGGCTACCCTGGCTACAAATTCACAACACTCCGGAAGATTGGCTGAACAAGGAACCCATCCAATGGAGCATCTTTTGCCATAAGAACTGCATTCTGGAAGCAAGTAGCATCGGGGGTACCAACGTGTCCGAGGAGGAGGAGAAGGTACAATTGCCAGATGAGTACACTGAGTTTCTGGACGTCTTTGATAAGGTCAGATCAGAGGTTCTTCCCCCTCACCGCCCATTCGATTGTCCCATCGATCTTCTTCCAGACACTACACCCTCCAGAGGACTTCCTATCCAGTGTCTATGCCTGAGACCAAAGCAATGAAAGAGTATATTGTGGAGAACTTACAGAAGGGGTTTATACGTAAATCCACCTCTCCAGCGGGCGCAGGGTTTTTCTTTGTGAAGAAGAAGGATGGGACCTTACGCCCTTGCATTGACTACCGGTCGATTAACAAGATCACTGTAAAAAAACGCTATCCCTTGCCCCTCATTAACGAACTGTTTGGTCGATTACAAGGAGCTAGTATCTTTTCTAAATTGGATTTACGAGGTGCCTATAATCTGGTCAGGATCCGTCAGGGTGATGAATGGAAGACGGCTTTCAACACAGAGATGGACATTATGAGGGCTATGCACTAAGCAGTGAGCTTTTGCGCTGGCCTGAAAAAAAATAAAACGTCCGCTAAAAAGTGAAGCCGGAGGCGTGATTCACTAAGGATTTCAGCACATTCGGGATCGGACGTGCTCAAATCTGCCAGATCATGCATGCTTTCTCCCCCCCCCCCCTGTTATCGTGCTGAAAGTACAAGTCGATAACTGATAGAAAAAAAAGCCTCCTGTAACATTTGTATGGAGATTATGCATCTCCATGCACGGCTGTTAGAGGTGATCGTGCATTAACAATATACATTTTAATAATAGTGTACATGAGCAGGGGGTCTCTGGAGCTGAACCGCATTGGTTTCAGGTCCGGGGACCACCTACTTCATGAGATACAGGCCCCGTTATGGGGTGCCGGTATCCCCTACACTTTTAAAGCTTCCGCGTCACGTGACTGGGACATTAAAATTCTGCAGGGGATACCGGCACCCCATAACGGGTCCTGTATCTCCTGAAGTAGGGGGTCCCCAAGGCTGAAACCAATGCGGTTCAGCTCTGGAGACCCCCTACACATCTACGCTACGGTCAAAACACACACAACAATAAACAATAATTCATTACCGTAGCGGAAAGCCGCTATGGTAATGAAGCTGCATTAATGTACATTTTAATAATAGTGTGCGGGAGCAGGGGGTCCCCTGAGCTGAACCGCTTTGATTTCTGGCTCAGAGACCCCCTGTTTCCCGAGTTACAGGCCCCGGTATGGGGCATAGGATGCCAGTGTCGCCGCCATTTTTATAGCGTCCAAGACGCGACGTGGACGCTAATATGTTGGCGACACTGGCACCGATGCCCCATACCGGGGCCCTTAGCTCAGGAAGCAGGGGGTCCCTGAGCCATAAATCAATGCGGTTCAGCTCAGGAGACCCCCTGCTCCCGCACACTATTAATTAAAATTCATTAAAGCAGCTTCATTACCTTAGCGGCTATCTGCTAAGGCAATGAAGGGGTTAAGGCACAATAGCATGTTTATTGGGGACATTTGCCCCCAATAAACATTGCAATATACAACACACACCCCCCTGCCCCCTAACACATACAATACAGTAATTGGCAAAATTACTATTATCCACATATGGATAATAATGCATTTGCCCATTTACAAGACATGAATCACAATAAATACAGTAAATACATGCTGTATTGCGCTTACCTTTTCCATGCACCTATGATGAAGGCCATCTTCATCCTCATCCTGCCCATGTCCCCTCCGGGGCTGCAAAACATACACAAAAATACAAACAGCCAATGTAATGTCCCCTAACCCCTTAATTACCTTAGCGGTTAATAACCGCTATAGTAATTAAGGGGTTAACCCACCCTGTCCCGATACCAACCCTTCACCCATTAATTTGTACAGTGGGTTTAATATATATATACCGTACCATGTGAGGGCGGCCATCTTTCTTTTGATGACATCATCTTAAAGGCAAATGAAGCACAGCCATTCTGATTGGCTGGCGTCATTTCCTTTAAATGACGTCCTCAATTTTTTTCTTTTACAAAATCACATGGTTTTCACGGCCCTATCAGGGAACCATATAACGAAAATGTGACGTTATAGGCCTATAAAAGCTTAATACCTCCCCTCATAAGAAGAGAACCAGGGAGTGGCGGAAGAAGATGGAAGAAGATGGAAGAAGACCTCGGAGAATTTAAAGAAGACCCCAAGACTGACGGATAGGATTACAAATAGAAGAAAGAGAACACAGTTGGATTGTAAGGGTTTTTTATTTTATGGTTACCTGTGGATTGGTTCGAGAGCTTCCGGTTCCCCTGGATTTTGGTGAGTGGGACATCAAATGGAAGTTAACAAAAGAAAAGTATATATTTTTAACTTTTAAAGGTTTTGGTGATTTTTTTACATTTGTTTTTTTTAATGTCCATTTAATGTCACTGAATTTATGTATGTCCCTATGGATATACATACATACAGGGACACTCAATGGTTGTATTGTATTTTATTTTTTGATGTAATGTCATTTTTTTTTATGCTCATTTATTGCCTGTGTATGTTATGTATATGTCTAGACATACAGGGATAATAAATGATTGTTTAGCAAATGTTTATTTATGTTCTTTTCATGTATTGAAAATGTATTTAACAGCTTTCTTTCTACATTGGTGTGTGTAATTTAATTTTTATTTACTTACATGTAATTTTTAATGGTCGTTGCAGTAGTTTATTTCAGGGGCTTGCTTTGTAATATTGGCTTATTTTTGGTAGTTAGATTTTGTATGATGGTGGTTACTTTGAAGTTGAATTTTTTTATCAATGGTTTGGATCTAGGAATTGAATAGTGAATTATGTAATTGATTTGGATTGTATTGTAATTGATTTTTTAAATTGATTGATTGATGGTACATTTACTTATGTTTATTGCTTATTTTGTATTTGATTTTGTGGATGGCATTGTATGTTGTTGGTAATTGTTTATTTTATTTTGAACATTAATTTTGTATAGTGTTACATGATGCACAGATTAATTGTATCACGCACACACACTAAAATGCAATTGTTTTTTGGAAATTTGGGATACAGTATATTTATTTGTCTAGGTGCTGGTTTGTTGGGAGATGAGATGTAATGTATTTAGCTATGTGTTGGTCTAATTTTATGATGCAATGAGCTGTTTTTTAGATTGAGATTTCATGTTTTAATTTCTGCATGTATGTGTAATCCTTAACCATTTATTTGTATATTGGTGTTGCGTGTAAATATATATATAAAGCAGAAAGTAGCCGTGTTAGTCCAGTTGCGATAGTGCAGAATAAATGAGTTCTTCAGTATTAGGTGATACCTTTTTTATTGGACTAACAATTTATGTCATAGGACAAGCTTTCGAGAGTTCTCCTCTCTTATTCAGGTCAAGCAATACTGATTTACACAGGAATCAATGCTAAAACAGTGTAGACCTGATCTACAGTAAATATCTGTTTTTTTTTGTTTGTTTTTTCTCTACACTGTTTTAGCATTGATTCCTGTGAAATCAGTATTGCTTGACCTGAAGAAGAGAGGAGAACTCTCGAAAGCTTGTCCTATGACATAAATTGTTAGTCCAATAAAAAAGGTATCACCTAATACTGAAGAACTCATTTATTCTGCACTATATATATATATATAAATATATATATATATATATATATAAAATATATATATATATAAATATATATATATTGTGACAGAAACCAGGGGATGGTAATAAATTCCGTATATAGGGCTCCCAGGATACTAGACAGTTTCTATCCTGTTTGGCCTGAGAGTGCAGCCTTATAATACATACTGCTGCGGCACAGTTTATTCGAGCATTTGCCCGTTCTGTGCCGCAGCAGTAGCCTGGCGCGCGCCCGAGTGTGACGGGCGCGCGCCGAAGCAGTGGAAGAGCGCCCTCCGATCGGGGCGCTCTCCCTCCCGCTGCCGGGTCCGCCGGGTCCCCCGGAACCCCCTGCCGCCGTCCCGCAGATCGCGGGACACCAGGGCTCCCTCGGGGAGCCCTGGACGCGCGTGCAGGGGGCGCAGGCTCCCGAAGACGCGTGACCGCGCGTCTATGACGCGCGGCACGCCGAGGGGCGGCCACTAGCAAGCCGGGAAATCTCCCGGCTTGCGGATCTGGCCGCACTGCGATAAAGTGTGTCGCCAGTGTACACTCCATCCCACAGTTTGGCAAGCGCTGGAACTGAGGGATGAGAGATCCAGACCAGAGTTTGTCTGCTGCCTGATTTCTGTCACCTGTCATGCTAATTAGGAATCAGGTATGAAAGACTGATTTCCTGTTTGCTCTGGTCTCCCCACAAGAGCCAGGAGGCTGGAAGGCTGCTGAACTACAGAGGGGAGAAGCCTCTTCCCCAAACAGGTTCAATCTTTCTGTTCATTTGTGTAAGACTGCAAAAGTACCGTGTTTTGATGTTGGAAGTGGAAAAGCCACTTCCAACCCTGAGTCAGGGATATCTAAGTTAAGTTATCGCTCAGGTGAGCAGCTTTTGTTTTGATCTGTTTTCTGTTGTATGCACTGTGGCAGTCTCAGTGCCTGGGACTGAATAAACCAGGCATAGCCTGTTTAAAGGAACAGTACGTGACGCTTCATCATTTAACCTACCCTAAAAGACCGTGTTCTAAACAGTCCCGGACAAACGACGGAGCCCCGGAGTAAGCCGTTTGTCACAATATATATATATATATATATATATTGGTATCGGGCCAGGGTGGATTAACCCCTTAATTACTGTTGCGGTTATTATCCGCTAAAGTGATTAAGGGGTTAGGGGACATTTCATTGGCTTTTTTTTATTCTTTTGTATGTTTTGTAGCACCGGAGGGGGACATGGGCAGGATGAGGATGAAGACGGCCTTCATCGTGGGTGCATAGAAAAGGTAAGTGCTACTGTATATGTATTTACTGTATTTATTGTGATTAATGTATTTTAAATGGGCAAATGCATTATTATCATATGTGGATAATAGTAATTTTGCCCATTACTGTAGTGTATGTGTTAGGCAGCAGGGGGGGGGGGGGGTATTTATTTACAAATATTGGTTATTTTTTTGGGGCATACCATTCGTACTGCAGGCCCGAGGGGACCTCAGCGGACGGACATCCGCGGGGACCCCGGGACTCCCGTGGGGACCCGCGGACGCCCGCAGGGACCCCGGGACTCCCACGTGGACCCCCGGATGCCCGCGGACACACCGGGACGCCCACGGGGATCACTCGGTGACAACCGTGGGGTCAGCCGGGGACACCTGCCGGCCTGTTGTATGGATGGTGTGCCTGCAAAAATGTAAACAAAGAAATCTTTCTAAGTCCTGCTCCTTTAGCACCTGCCTTGAGTTGGTGTGTTTTTTCCGGTGCATTTTTAAAGCACGATCACTTGTCGCAGCTTTGAGAATCGCGCAGACTGGCAGAAATCAGCGTAATTAACTGATCGTACGAGTTTTGTGGGACTTAAAAAAATGTCTTGAAAAAAGTTAACGAAAGACGGATACATTTTATCGGTAAAACACTTGAGAATCTAACCGCAACCACTCATTCTATTGTCTTGTGGTTACGGGTCAAACCGATAGTAATGGATACCCATCTCACAGACAGCCCTTTAAACTTTTGCCACGCGTCAATCAGCGCTAGCGTTGGGTGCTCACTACTCTCTCTTGTGTCTGTGAAAGGGTATAACAGGCAATGCAATTTGTCTTTTAACACAGCAGGCAGGGAATGGCCTGCAAAAGGGGGGGGAAACAGCTGGGAAAGGGCAAACCGAGTAATGCATGGGCGCTCACTACTCTCTCTTGTGTCTGTGACGTCAATTGACGTGGGAACGGTGTCAATTGACGTGACAATTGGGTGAACTTGTGTTCCCAAAGCCAGCATTTCAATTATAAAGACTAACTCGGGAACGGAAGCACCCAGCAACCTGATTTTTGGGGTGCAAGTACAGTTAAACACAACATATACATACATATATAAATTACAGTTGTAATACAAGCAGAACATGATGTTTTAATAAAGTGTGTAAAAACTGCAGATTTAAAATGTAAGGCAGGATGTATTCTGTAAGCCCGGGAAGGAATTCCTCAGACATACAGATGTGATATGGGTGAATGATCTGGGGGTATTTTCATGCCTGCACTTCAAAGGGTTTTCGCTGATTTGGCGACCCCCAGTCTAAAGAAGTGTCAGGGATGAAAAGGCCCAGAGACCCATAATGTATACACGGCCGGCATTCTGATGTATAACAGATGCCGGACCATTGACACCTCTGGGCCAAATCTCAGACTCAGAGGCGCCAAGGTATGGGTGTAGCCCAGGTATGCTAAGTGGCATGGGTGTCAACCTGACCCATGTGCTTTACATACCGGAAAGCCTTTTTGCCCAGTCTTACGAACTGTGGGCAACACAGCTATTGGTGAGTTAAATTGTTAAATTGATGGTCCACATGTTAAAGATAGCCTTGGCCAGTCTATAACTGTGGCTCCCGAGGTATCCCCGGTGTGATTCGTGATTTTCGAGCCATGATTTACAGATGCAAGACTTTGTTTTTTTGAAGCTGCGAGCCCTATGTGTGCCAGGACTAAAACACCCAGGATACTTCCTGCAGGTCTCCTTCAACCTCTACCTTTTCCGGATCGGCCATGGACACAATTGTCTATGGATTTCAATGTGGACTTGCCTAGTTCCATGTGTATGGACACGATTCTTGTAGTAGTAGACCGTTTTTCGAAGCTGGCCCATTTCATACCCCTCCAGGGCCTGCCCAACTCTCCCAGATTAGCTGACATCTTTATCAGGGAGATCTTTCAGTTACATGGAATACCCTTGGAAATTGTTTCAGATAGAGGATTGAAATCATTTCTAGTTTCTGGCGCTCGTTTCGCCTCCAACTAGGTATCGCCCTCCATTTCTCGTTGGGATACCACCCACATACCAATGGTCAAACGTAAAGGACCAACCAGTCCCTTGAACAGTATCTACGTTGCTTTACGTCAGATTCCCAAGATGACTGGGCAGAACTCTTACCCTGGGCAGAATTCGCCCACAATAACGCACGAAGCAGCTCTACCCTGGAGTCGCCGTTCTTCGTAAATTACGGTTTCAACCCTTCCACTCTTCCTCTTGTTTTACCTTCCTCAGGGGTCTCAGCGGTGGGTGACAGGATAAAAACCTTACAGGACCTGTGGAAAAAGATTCAGGTCAACATCAGGCAAGCAGTCAAAACATACAGAACCCCAATAAGCTTATATATATATATATATATATATATATATATATATATATATATATATATATATATATATATATATATATATATATATATATATATATATAACAGAAAGTGAATCCCTGCGCTTCTCCCATAGGGATAGCAATCAATGGGGAATATATATATATGTATGGTGTAAATATCTATAAGAAAAAAGGAGACTTTTGGTATACATCCTTTGATCAAATAATGCCAAGCCTGCTAACCACGTCAAGGTAAGTCTCTTTAGCAGGTCCCTACGCTAAATGCATACTAGTGTTATGTGAAATAAGCCCAGAAGGGGTTAAAATATCAAAGCATATGCTTGTATAACCTAGTGCAATTAAAAACTGGTATATACCAGTACAGATACTCACATGTAAGTGAAGTGGAATAAGGGGACCTTGCTAGGAGATTATATACCTAGAAGAGGAGGGGCTGGCCTGCCACAAACTGCTCAATAAGCAGTTGCAGGTGATTGGCTAAATATATTCAATTACACCATAGTAGTGTTGCCCTCTAGGAGCGTGCTGCAAAGGATTAAAATCGGCCCAACAAATAATGTAAAACAAATATAATCACTGCGCTTCTCCATGTAAAGAGCATGCAGCTAGTGAAGGACATGGCCATACAAATGTGCAAAACAGAAAGTGAATCCCTGCGCTTCTCCCATAGGGATAGCAATCAATGGGGAATATATATATATGTATGGTGTAAATATCTATAAGAAAAAAGGAGACTTTTGGTATACATCCTTTGATCAAATAATGCCAAGCCTGCTAACCACGTCAAGGTAAGTCTCTTTAGCAGGTCCCTACGCTAAATGCATACTAGTGTTATGTGAAATAAGCCCAGAAGGGGTTAAAATATCAAAGCATATGCTTGTATAACCTAGTGCAATTAAAAACTGGTATATACCAGTACAGATACTCACATGTAAGTGAAGTGGAATAAGGGGACCTTGCTAGGAGATTATATACCTAGAAGAGGAGGGGCTGGCCTGCCACAAACTGCTCAATAAGCAGTTGCAGGTGATTGGCTAAATATATTCAATTACACCATAGTAGTGTTGCCCTCTAGGAGCGTGCTGCAAAGGATTAAAATCGGCCCAACAAATAATGTAAAACAAATATAATCACTGCGCTTCTCCATGTAAAGAGCATGCAGCTAGTGAAGGACATGGCCATACAAATGTGCAAAACAGAAAGTGAATCCCTGCGCTTCTCCCATAGGGATAGCAATCAATGGGGAATATATATATATGTATGGTGTAAATATCTATAAGAAAAAAGGAGACTTTTGGTATACATCCTTTGATCAAATAATGCCAAGCCTGCTAACCACGTCAAGGTAAGTCTCTTTAGCAGGTCCCTACGCTAAATGCATACTAGTGTTATGTGAAATAAGCCCAGAAGGGGTTAAAATATCAAAGCATATGCTTGTATAACCTAGTGCAATTAAAAACTGGTATATACCAGTACAGATACTCACATGTAAGTGAAGTGGAATAAGGGGACCTTGCTAGGAGATTATATACCTAGAAGAGGAGGGGCTGGCCTGCCACAAACTGCTCAATAAGCAGTTGCAGGTGATTGGCTAAATATATTCAATTACACCATAGTAGTGTTGCCCTCTAGGAGCGTGCTGCAAAGGATTAAAATCGGCCCAACAAATAATGTAAAACAAATATAATCACTGCGCTTCTCCATGTAAAGAGCATGCAGCTAGTGAAGGAAATGGCCATACAAATGTGCAAAACAGAAAGTGAATCCCTGCGCTTCTCCCATAGGGATAGCAATCAATGGGGAATATATATATATGTATGGTGTAAATATCTATAAGAAAAAAGGAGACTTTTGGTATATATCCTTTGATCAAATAATGCCAAGCCTGCTAACCACGTCAAGGTAAGTCTCTTTAGCAGGTCCCTACGCTAAATGCATACTAGTGTTATGTGAAATAAGCCCAGAAGGGGTTAAAATATCAAAGCATATGCTTGTATAACCTAGTGCAATTAAAAACTGGTATATACCAGTACAGATACTCACATGTAAGTGAAGTGGAATAAGGGGACCTTGCTAGGAGATTATATACCTAGAAGAGGAGGGGCTGGCCTGCCACAAACTGCTCAATAAGCAGTTGCAGGTGATTGGCTAAATATATTCAATTACACCATAGTAGTGTTGCCCTCTAGGAGCGTGCTGCAAAGGATTAAAATCGGCCCAACAAATAATGTAAAACAAATATAATCACTGCGCTTCTCCATGTAAAGAGCATGCAGCTAGTGAAGGACATGGCCATACAAATGTGCAAAACAGAAAGTGAATCCCTGCGCTTCTCCCATAGGGATAGCAATCAATGGGGAATATATATATATATGTATGGTGTAAATATCTATAAGAAAAAAGGAGACTTTTGGTATACATCCTTTGATCAAATAATGCCAAGCCTGCTAACCACGTCAAGGTAAGTCTCTTTAGCAGGTCCCTACGCTAAATGCATACTAGTGTTATGTGAAATAAGCCCAGAAGGGGTTAAAATATCAAAGCATATGCTTGTATAACCTAGTGCAATTAAAAACTGGTATATACCAGTACAGATACTCACATGTAAGTGAAGTGGAATAAGGGGACCTTGCTAGGAGATTATATACCTAGAAGAGGAGGGGCTGGCCTGCCACAAACTGCTCAATAAGCAGTTGCAGGTGATTGGCTAAATATATTCAATTACACCATAGTAGTGTTGCCCTCTAGGAGCGTGCTGCAAAGGATTAAAATCGGCCCAACAAATAATGTAAAACAAATATAATCACTGCGCTTCTCCATGTAAAGAGCATGCAGCTAGTGAAGGAAATGGCCATACAAATGTGCAAAACAGAAAGTGAATCCCTGCGCTTCTCCCATAGGGATAGCAATCAATGGGGAATATATATATATGTATGGTGTAAATATCTATAAGAAAAAAGGAGACTTTTGGTATACATCCTTTGATCAAATAATGCCAAGCCTGCTAACCACGTCAAGGTAAGTCTCTTTAGCAGGTCCCTACGCTAAATGCATACTAGTGTTATGTGAAATAAGCCCAGAAGGGGTTAAAATATCAAAGCATATGCTTGTATAACCTAGTGCAATTAAAAACTGGTATATACCAGTACAGATACTCACATGTAAGTGTAGTGGAATAAGGGGACCTTGCTAGGAGATTATATACCTAGAAGAGGAGGGGCTGGCCTGCCACAAACTGCTCAATAAGCAGTTGCAGGTGATTGGCTAAATATATTCAATTACACCATAGTAGTGTTGCCCTCTAGGAGCGTGCTGCAAAGGATTAAAATCGGCCCAACAAATAATGTAAAACAAATATAATCACTGCGCTTCTCCATGTAAAGAGCATGCAGCTAGTGAAGGAAATGGCCATACAAATGTGCAAAACAGAAAGTGAATCCCTGCGCTTCTCCCATAGGGATAGCAATCAATGGGGAATATATATATATGTATGGTGTAAATATCTATAAGAAAAAAGGAGACTTTTGGTATACATCCTTTGATCAAATAATGCCAAGCCTGCTAACCACGTCAAGGTAAGTCTCTTTAGCAGGTCCCTACGCTAAATGCATACTAGTGTTATGTGAAATAAGCCCAGAAGGGGTTAAAATATCAAAGCATATGCTTGTATAACCTAGTGCAATTAAAAACTGGTATATACCAGTACAGATACTCACATGTAAGTGAAGTGGAATAAGGGGACCTTGCTAGGAGATTATATACCTAGAAGAGGAGGGGCTGGCCTGCCACAAACTGCTCAATAAGCAGTTGCAGGTGATTGGCTAAATATATTCAATTACACCATAGTAGTGTTGCCCTCTAGGAGCGTGCTGCAAAGGATTAAAATCGGCCCAACAAATAATGTAAAACAAATATAATCACTGCGCTTCTCCATGTAAAGAGCATGCAGCTAGTGAAGGAAATGGCCATACAAATGTGCAAAACAGAAAGTGAATCCCTGCGCTTCTCCCATAGGGATAGCAATCAATGGGGAATATATATATATGTATGGTGTAAATATCTATAAGAAAAAAGGAGACTTTTGGTATACATCCTTTGATCAAATAATGCCAAGCCTGCTAACCACGTCAAGGTAAGTCTCTTTAGCAGGTCCCTACGCTAAATGCATACTAGTGTTATGTGAAATAAGCCCAGAAGGGGTTAAAATATCAAAGCATATGCTTGTATAACCTAGTGCAATTAAAAACTGGTATATACCAGTACAGATACTCACATGTAAGTGAAGTGGAATAAGGGGACCTTGCTAGGAGATTATATACCTAGAAGAGGAGGGGCTGGCCTGCCACAAACTGCTCAATAAGCAGTTGCAGGTGATTGGCTAAATATATTCAATTACACCATAGTAGTGTTGCCCTCTAGGAGCGTGCTGCAAAGGATTAAAATCGGCCCAACAAATAATGTAAAACAAATATAATCACTGCGCTTCTCCATGTAAAGAGCATGCAGCTAGTGAAGGAAATGGCCATACAAATGTGCAAAACAGAAAGTGAATCCCTGCGCTTCTCCCATAGGGATAGCAATCAATGGGGAATATATATATATGTATGGTGTAAATATCTATAAGAAAAAAGGAGACTTTTGGTATACATCCTTTGATCAAATAATGCCAAGCCTGCTAACCACGTCAAGGTAAGTCTCTTTAGCAGGTCCCTACGCTAAATGCATACTAGTGTTATGTGAAATAAGCCCAGAAGGGGTTAAAATATCAAAGCATATGCTTGTATAACCTAGTGCAATTAAAAACTGGTATATACCAGTACAGATACTCACATGTAAGTGAAGTGGAATAAGGGGACCTTGCTAGGAGATTATATACCTAGAAGAGGAGGGGCTGGCCTGCCACAAACTGCTCAATAAGCAGTTGCAGGTGATTGGCTAAATATATTCAATTACACCATAGTAGTGTTGCCCTCTAGGAGCGTGCTGCAAAGGATTAAAATCGGCCCAACAAATAATGTAAAACAAATATAATCACTGCGCTTCTCCATGTAAAGAGCATGCAGCTAGTGAAGGACATGGCCATACAAATGTGCAAAACAGAAAGTGAATCCCTGCGCTTCTCCCATAGGGATAGCAATCAATGGGGAATATATATATATGTATGGTGTAAATATCTATAAGAAAAAAGGAGACTTTTGGTATACATCCTTTGATCAAATAATGCCAAGCCTGCTAACCACGTCAAGGTAAGTCTCTTTAGCAGGTCCCTACGCTAAATGCATACTAGTGTTATGTGAAATAAGCCCAGAAGGGGTTAAAATATCAAAGCATATGCTTGTATAACCTAGTGCAATTAAAAACTGGTATATACCAGTACAGATACTCACATGTAAGTGAAGTGGAATAAGGGGACCTTGCTAGGAGATTATATACCTAGAAGAGGAGGGGCTGGCCTGCCACAAACTGCTCAATAAGCAGTTGCAGGTGATTGGCTAAATATATTCAATTACACCATAGTAGTGTTGCCCTCTAGGAGCGTGCTGCAAAGGATTAAAATCGGCCCAACAAATAATGTAAAACAAATATAATCACTGCGCTTCTCCATGTAAAGAGCATGCAGCTAGTGAAGGAAATGGCCATACAAATGTGCAAAACAGAAAGTGAATCCCTGCGCTTCTCCCATAGGGATAGCAATCAATGGGGAATATATATATATGTATGGTGTAAATATCTATAAGAAAAAAGGAGACTTTTGGTATACATCCTTTGATCAAATAATGCCAAGCCTGCTAACCACGTCAAGGTAAGTCTCTTTAGCAGGTCCCTACGCTAAATGCATACTAGTGTTATGTGAAATAAGCCCAGAAGGGGTTAAAATATCAAAGCATATGCTTGTATAACCTAGTGCAATTAAAAACTGGTATATACCAGTACAGATACTCACATGTAAGTGAAGTGGAATAAGGGGACCTTGCTAGGAGATTATATACCTAGAAGAGGAGGGGCTGGCCTGCCACAAACTGCTCAATAAGCAGTTGCAGGTGATTGGCTAAATATATTCAATTACACCATAGTAGTGTTGCCCTCTAGGAGCGTGCTGCAAAGGATTAAAATCGGCCCAACAAATAATGTAAAACAAATATAATCACTGCGCTTCTCCATGTAAAGAGCATGCAGCTAGTGAAGGAAATGGCCATACAAATGTGCAAAACAGAAAGTGAATCCCTGCGCTTCTCCCATAGGGATAGCAATCAATGGGGAATATATATATATGTATGGTGTAAATATCTATAAGAAAAAAGGAGACTTTTGGTATACATCCTTTGATCAAATAATGCCAAGCCTGCTAACCACGTCAAGGTAAGTCTCTTTAGCAGGTCCCTACGCTAAATGCATACTAGTGTTATGTGAAATAAGCCCAGAAGGGGTTAAAATATCAAAGCATATGCTTGTATAACCTAGTGCAATTAAAAACTGGTATATACCAGTACAGATACTCACATGTAAGTGAAGTGGAATAAGGGGACCTTGCTAGGAGATTATATACCTAGAAGAGGAGGGGCTGGCCTGCCACAAACTGCTCAATAAGCAGTTGCAGGTGATTGGCTAAATATATTCAATTACACCATAGTAGTGTTGCCCTCTAGGAGCGTGCTGCAAAGGATTAAAATCGGCCCAACAAATAATGTAAAACAAATATAATCACTGCGCTTCTCCATGTAAAGAGCATGCAGCTAGTGAAGGACATGGCCATACAAATGTGCAAAACAGAAAGTGAATCCCTGCGCTTCTCCCATAGGGATAGCAATCAATGGGGAATATATATATATGTATGGTGTAAATATCTATAAGAAAAAAGGAGACTTTTGGTATACATCCTTTGATCAAATAATGCCAAGCCTGCTAACCACGTCAAGGTAAGTCTCTTTAGCAGGTCCCTACGCTAAATGCATACTAGTGTTATGTGAAATAAGCCCAGAAGGGGTTAAAATATCAAAGCATATGCTTGTATAACCTAGTGCAATTAAAAACTGGTATATACCAGTACAGATACTCACATGTAAGTGAAGTGGAATAAGGGGACCTTGCTAGGAGATTATATACCTAGAAGAGGAGGGGCTGGCCTGCCACAAACTGCTCAATAAGCAGTTGCAGGTGATTGGCTAAATATATTCAATTACACCATAGTAGTGTTGCCCTCTAGGAGCGTGCTGCAAAGGATTAAAATCGGCCCAACAAATAATGTAAAACAAATATAATCACTGCGCTTCTCCATGTAAAGAGCATGCAGCTAGTGAAGGAAATGGCCATACAAATGTGCAAAACAGAAAGTGAATCCCTGCGCTTCTCCCATAGGGATAGCAATCAATGGGGAATATATATATATGTATGGTGTAAATATCTATAAGAAAAAAGGAGACTTTTGGTATACATCCTTTGATCAAATAATGCCAAGCCTGCTAACCACGTCAAGGTAAGTCTCTTTAGCAGGTCCCTACGCTAAATGCATACTAGTGTTATGTGAAATAAGCCCAGAAGGGGTTAAAATATCAAAGCATATGCTTGTATAACCTAGTGCAATTAAAAACTGGTATATACCAGTACAGATACTCACATGTAAGTGAAGTGGAATAAGGGGACCTTGCTAGGAGATTATATACCTAGAAGAGGAGGGGCTGGCCTGCCACAAACTGCTCAATAAGCAGTTGCAGGTGATTGGCTAAATATATTCAATTACACCATAGTAGTGTTGCCCTCTAGGAGCGTGCTGCAAAGGATTAAAATCGGCCCAACAAATAATGTAAAACAAATATAATCACTGCGCTTCTCCATGTAAAGAGCATGCAGCTAGTGAAGGAAATGGCCATACAAATGTGCAAAACAGAAAGTGAATCCCTGCGCTTCTCCCATAGGGATAGCAATCAATGGGGAATATATATATATGTATGGTGTAAATATCTATAAGAAAAAAGGAGACTTTTGGTATACATCCTTTGATCAAATAATGCCAAGCCTGCTAACCACGTCAAGGTAAGTCTCTTTAGCAGGTCCCTACGCTAAATGCATACTAGTGTTATGTGAAATAAGCCCAGAAGGGGTTAAAATATCAAAGCATATGCTTGTATAACCTAGTGCAATTAAAAACTGGTATATACCAGTACAGATACTCACAGATACTCAAAAGATATTTTTTGAATAAAATGGTATTTTAGTTTAACTCTTTGGTTAAAGTGTTGTAAGCCCTTAAGCCCCTCAAAGGCAGACCACATCTCAAGGGTCCTAACACTAAAATAAATTCTTAATAACCTGTACATTACCAGGAAGATTGATTTATAATAAATCTGTCAAAATTAGTTGCATAGTTCTAAGTCTGACTGAAGCTCTTATTAACCTGTACATTACCAGGAACATCACCCTGTATTAGATTTGTCACAATCAAACTGTATGCAGGTTCCCATGAGTGTGGAGGTGAAATGGAGTGAGCTTTTAACCATTTAAAAGTGGGAGAGAATGAGCTTCAAAACTGGGAAGGAGGAGCCACCCTTCAAATCAGCCAGGACCAGCTGAACAGAATTACAAAACACCGGTGGCGTACCATCTCGCTCTCCCGCCTTCCATGAAGAACCCCTCTGTATTTCACCTATCTCTTCTCAAACCGGTGGTCCAGAATGCCTTTTCAGTTCCGGTGGCCCCCACCTCTCCCCTCATGGTTCAAGGACAACCTGAATACGAGATCCAATCTAAACTTGACTCTAAGATCTCCAGAGGTTTGCTACACTATCTGGTGCATTGGAGAGGTTTTGGCCCGAAGGAGAGATCCTGGATTCCGAGTCACCGGATTCACGAAGCCAAACTGATCCGTATGTTCCATGCGAAATTTATGGAGAAACCTTCGTGGAGTCGCCTGGAGGTCGCTCATAAAGGGAGAAACATAGTCTGTCTACACTAAGATGCATGCCCATCTTACAAGCTGTCACCTCGTCCCGAGGTGGAGACCGGAGTAGACTTTTGCTGCAACTGGAGGTTAAAATGATACACGATCTTAAAACTATGTCACCTTTTGGCCTCAACGAGGACTTCAGACTTGGGTGCTTCATCTAAGAACTTTCAGTTTTCTAGTGTCCCCCATATGTGATCATTGTGATGGCTTTTTCTGATATTTTTGGCATTGTCCTCATCATGGGCTTTCATTTTTTGCCCTTCATTCATGTTTGACTTATCTTACTAAATCTTCCCTTGATTTTATGTCTTTCCATCCCTGCTTCCCAACTTTCCCTTTTTCCCCTCCCTTTCCCCCCCTCTCTTTCCCCTTCCTTTCCCTCCTCCCTTTCCCCTTCCTTTCCCCTTCCTTTCCCACTTCCCTTTCTCTCCCTCCCCCCCCTTCCCTTTCCCCCTCTCTCCCTTCCCCCCTCTCTTCCCCCCTCCCTCTCCCCTTCTGTCCTTCTGCCCAGCCTTGGTGTTTTGCCCTTAGGTGCTTTTATTTTTAATCACTTTTGGCGGTGTATTAATGTGTAATTCAGGCTGTTGCCTCAAATCCAGGTGCTGTCAAGCAGCTCCGACGGAGCACTTCGGGAAGCCCCCCCCCCCTCTCCATCATCATGCCCTTCACTGCTAGGCAGCCGGGACTTGAGCGCTACGCATGCGCAGGACAGGTTGTCTCTGGTAAGAGGGGTTCCCTTAGTTACCTATGGTGCTCCTCACTGCTGACAGCGCGTGTGATAGACATGTGGTGATGACATCATCACCATGGCTGCAGTCACACCGGTGTGTGCATTTTTGGTTTTAGTTAATTGTTTGTTACTGTTAGATGGTGATGGGTATATATAGATGGTGGTGGTTATTGCGTGGTGAGCACTCCCTTGATAAAGGTCCTGTCCCTAGGACCGAAACGTCGGTGATTGTGCCTGCTGTTCAATACATTTTTTTCATTACTACTAAGTGTGCTGTCTCTTCCTTGCTGCGTGTACTTTGGATTCCCTGGACTCCATGGTCTGCCTGGTAAGGAGCCTTTGATTATATATATATATATATATATATATATATATATATATCTTTTGAATAAAATGGTCTTTTAGTTTAACCCTTTGGCTAAAGTGTTGTAAGCCCTTGAGCCCCTCAAAGGCTGACCACATCTCAAAGGTCCTAACACTGAAATACATTCTTAATAACCTGTAATACATATATATATATATATTGTGATGTCTCAGTCCCAGCGTCGGATGTTTTGTCCAGATCAAAGTCAGGAAACACTGTACTTTCTAAGCAGGGGTTTATTTACAGGGTATAAAGCAGGTACAGGGTTAACTCATAACACAAAACAGAAACAAAAGACCTAACTCCTTCCAGGAGTACTGACTAATACTGCTTAGTACCTAACTAAGCGTGGGAGAACTAAACTCTTTTCTCCACTTTACCCAGTGTACCTGCAGCAGGTCGCCTTTCAGTCTCTCACAGGGCTGTCAGTGTGTGTCTTCCCAGATCAGTATAGCAGCGGCATCTCTCACCCTCTCTGTATAACTCTCAACAGTGTGTGTCTGGCAGCATGGGGTGGAAATCTCTGTATCACTTCCTGACTATACAGGCTAGGCTAATTAGCTCATTAACTCACAGCTGAACAGACCTTTCCAGAATGATTAACTCTATGAGAGCTGTAAAGTCCCACAACTGCCCCAATCTAGCCCTTAGAGGGCAGTGACGGCATCACATATCCCTCCCCCCAGCGAAACACTGTCCTGTGAGTGGCCCGTGCACTATCCCGTGCACCAACCTCTTTGTCAGACATGTCTGACATCCACCTCTTCTTTAAAGGTTTTCTTCATTAGACCTCCTGACGAGCAGTAATAGAGTCCAGCGTAGTGTCCCACTCAGTCTTCAGAGTTTCGAGCTCTTCGCCTAGGTCATGCTGCGGTTTCTCTGCCTTCTTGCGGCCAGCACGCTCAAACTCCATGTCCTTCCCCAGGTCTTGAAGCTGTCCTTCTATACTTCTTCTCTGGCTCAAGGCAGCTGCCAATTCAATTCCTCTCAGGGCCTTCATCTCTTCCCGGTGCTTACTCTGGGTTTCTGTCAGCACATCCTTCAGATTTTGGATCTCTGTAGTTTTTGTCGCTAAGATTGCTGCTGCTTCTGTTTTCCATGCCTCTTTCTCCTGGGGGTATTGATTTTTTGTGATGGAGCAGGCTCTCTGCTTCTCCAGCTCTTTCTCCAGCTTGAGGTTGTCCTCCTTTATAGCTGTGAGTTGCTGGGCCGTATGTTCAGTTATCCGCTCTAGCTCTAGAAGCCTTTTATCCAACTTCAGTTTTTCAGATTCAAAGGTTTGGACATTTTAGTTTTTTCGTATTCTGCATCCAGTGATGCTCGGGTAAGGCTCAGGGTGGCCTTCAGCTCATCATGCTGCTCGGCGGGGACCCACTGGGTACTCAGTCGCTCCTGTAGCACTTGCTGCTTTACTTTACTCAGCTCTGTTTTTAACGTGCAGACCTCTCGCTGAGAAACTTCTTGCTTGCCGATGAGGCGTTGAATGTCTTGTTGGGATGCCTCATAGAACCGTTTCCAGTCAACACTCTTTTGGTCTGACTCACTTGGATTTCTGCTTATGGTGGTATCGGTAGCTTTTGTCATACCAAGGCTAGTAGTCACTCCTGTGACGATTGCGCCAAGCGCTCTGTGTTGTAGTCCACCTCTGGTCTTTTCTGATGCCACGGGGTAAACTTTCCTTGCAGCTTCTGTTGCACATGGAGGTTGTCCTTTCTGTGGGGCCACATAGGAGTCCTCATCGTCCTCTTCTGAACTGCAAGAACTGTGCTGAACTGTAGAAACCCAGCGCGAACCATGCCCCACAGAAAAGTTACATTCCATTGGTTCTGCGTTCCGAGGGCAAACTGCGGCCACATGTCCAAGTTCATGGCATCTGTAGCACTCTGTATACCTTCCAAAACTGGTTCGGTGTTTTGTCTCCAGTCGACTGGGAACAATGAGACCAGAGTCCCTCCTAGGTGCTGTGGAACTTCCTACTCCTTTACGCAAGTCAATGAATCCTTGGGGATTCCTATTCGGTTGAACAGTCTTATCGGACCTCCTGGAGCGCAGGAAGCGAGAACCGGAGCACTCATCTAGACTTGAACTTTTGGACATCTCTTCAGCAGTCAAGTAACATTCGACTAAAGCGACCAACTGTTCGGCGTCTTTGGGGTCACTCTGGCTCACCCCCTTCTGGATGGTGCGGGGGAGACCCCTCAGGAACTGGTCTATAACGACTCTTTTGACAACTGCAGCGATGGAACATACCTCAGGCTGGAACCACTTCCTTGCAGAGTGTATAAGGTTATAGAGTTGAGAGCGGGGTGTCTTCTCTAAATCATAACGCCAGGAATGGAACCGTTGGGCCCGAACCGCGAGGGTGACCCCTAGCCATGCCATTATCTCCGCCTTCAGGGTGTCATAGTCTTTAGCTTGCTCGGGCTCTAAGTCATAAGAGGCTTGTTGTGAGTCACCCACCAGGAAGGGAGCAATTATTCCCGACCTCTCCTCAGCTGGCCACTCTTCGCGTACTGCGGTGCGCTCGAAGATTGACAGGTATGCCTCAACATCATCGTCCATCATCATTTTCTGAATGAGGTGCGTTTTTACCTGGTGAGCGACCTGTGGGGCCACTCTAGGCTTGACGATAATTTTCTCTCCCTACGCTCGGAGCTCCTGGTGTAGGCGAAGTTGCGCCTCGTTTTGCTCTTCTTTTAGCGTTTGATGTAGGGACAGCGCCATCTGCTGTACTAACGCCGTCGTACTTTCAGTTTGTGACTTTGTCATCTGTAGTAAACTCTCATTATAGGATTTTGACATTTCCTCTTGGGTCTTTGCCAGTTGCTGCAAACCCCGCATTAACATTGCAGAATTTTCTGTTTGTTTGTACTGAAGCAAGCTCAGAAATTCCTCCATATTCCCCTTTCACTGCCTTGTGGACTGCCCGCATTCTCCACCAATTGTGACATCTCAGTCCCAGCGTCAGATCTTTTGTCCAGATCAAAGGCAGGAAACACTGTACTTTCTAAGCAGGGGTTTGTTTACAGGGTATAAAGCAGGTACAGGGTTAACTCATAACACAAAACAGAAACAAAAGACCTAACTCCTTCCAGGAGTACTGACTAATACTGCTTAGTCCTAACGAAGCGTGGGAGAACTAAACTCTTTTCCCCACTTTACCCAGTGTACCTGCAGCAGGTCTCCTTTCAGTCTCTCACAGGGCTGTCTGTGTGTGTCTTCCCAGATCAGTATAGCAGCGGCGTCTCTCACCCTCTCTGTATTCTTGTAACTCTCAACAGTGTGTGTCTGCAGCATGGGGGGGGAATCTCTGTATCACTTCCTGACTATACAGGCTAGGCTAATTAGCTCATTAACTCACAGCTGAACAGACCTTTCCAGAATGATTAACTCTATGAGAGCTGTAAAGTCCCACAACTGCCCCAATCTAGCCCTTAGAGGGCAGTGACAGCATCACAATATATAGGCACTGTATCGTGTATCTGTGTTAATGGATGTAGTACTGAGCTCTGTCTGTGTTTCATGTTCTGTCTCTGGTTTTAAAAGCAGTCAAAAGGCAAAAGAATCAGGCAGATCACCACCGCAGACCTGCTCTGGACCTTAAACCTGGCAACAAGGTTTGGTTGTCATCCAGGAACATCAAGCTGAAAGTACCCTCTATGAAGTTTGCACTTAAATTTCTTGGACCCTTTGCGATTTCCGAAAGGATCAATCCGGGGGTGTACCATCTCGCTCTCCCGCCTTCCATGAAGAACCCCTCTGTATTTCACGTTTCTCTTCTCAAACCGGTGGTCCAGAATGCCTTTTCAGTTCCGGTGGCCCCCACCTCTCCCCTCATGGTTCAAGGACAACCTGAATACGAGATCCAATCTATCCTTGACTCTAAGATCTCCAGAGGTTCGCTACACTATCTGGTGCATTGGAGAGGTTTGGGCCCGGAGGAGAGATCCTGGATTCCGAGTCACCGGGTTCACGCAGCCAAACTGATCCGTATGTTCCATGCGAAATTTATGGAGAAACCTTTGTGGAGTCGCCCGGAGGTCGCTCCTAATGAGGGGGGGTGTACTGTGAGGATTTGCCTGGAGGTCGCAGACCATCTCCTCACCCCAACAAGCTTCCGTGACGAACAATCAGGATGCGCGGTCTCGTGGTCCCAGTACGCACGCGGACTTTTGCACGGCCTGATCCCCCGTCTGCGGATTTGGACCCCGCCTCCAACTCTGACGTGCTCCAAGCTCCACCCCCGGACCTCCGTGACACGTGCAGGATGGCACGCGAGCAGTTCCGCCCCCGTCCCCGATTAGGCTGCATCATAGGGCACACCTGCGTGCACCAGCATCCTATCGGTGCTTACTTCCTGTTTCCGCCCTTGCTGGCTATTGGAGGCTCCGCCTTTATAGACCTTCAGTCTGCTCTCATTCTTTGCTGAGCATAGTCAAGTGTGATGCAGTGCCTTTCAGCATTCTTGTTCCTGAGACCTTGCCTTGCTTGCCTGTTAACCTCTTGTTGCCTGAACCCTGCTAGTACCTTGGCTTCCGCTTCTTTCTACTCCTGTCCTGTCTCCAGTCCTGAGCTTGTCTAAGTACTCCAACGATCCAATATTTTCCTATCCTGAACCTGGCTACGTACCCCGACAATCTGCTACTCTCCAATCCTGAACCTGGCTACGCATTCTGACGATCCGCAACTCTCCGCTCCTGAACCTGGCAAGTACTTTAACTATTCTCCAATCTGTAATCCTGACCTGGCTTGAATGACTACTCTACATCCTAGGTGTGCACGGGTGGCTGTGGGTCGGCGTTAACCAATTCCCTACCTGAGCACCGCGGTCGCGCTTCGTTTGTGGTGAGCTACGTGTTACAGCGTCCCAGGACTAGGCCAGCATTAAGGTGTGCAATTTCCTTATATAATATATTTTGAGACGACTCTGAACCACATACTGTACCTATAGTACTGGGGAAACAATACAATCAAATGATCCTACTTGGAGAGCCCTAAGTTTCATAGTGTTTTAAAAACAAATGGCCACACTCCCTCCCCTATAATCCTGTCTTGATTAGTTGATTAAAGAACCATTGTAAGCTTTAGAACCGGGGTTGCATTTTCATTTAGTCAGGTCTCTGTGATAGATGCTAGAACTGATGATTCAATAAGATCAGCTATAATAGCTGTCATGTTCTGGCATTACATTAAACTGTTTGATTGGACAGACCAGGAGGCCTGAGATAGTGTTCTGCCTATTCAATGTGGAATCTCTAGGAATGTAGATCATATATGGAGAACACATAATTGCTCCAAACTCTAGGTCATACATTGGACACCCCCACTATCTGTCCCCTCTCAGGGGTTTGGTAAGTGACCAAAGAGTGGATCCTATTGTGATAACAGTTTGATATACAGCGTTTATAAGGCTGTCTTCTGTTATTGGTGGATGATGTACAACATTATTTTTGCTTTGTCCAATGTGTTCATTATGTTATAGTGATCCAAGGAGTACTGCACTAGATTTATTACAATGGGATTACTTTTTATTGATAAATATGGTGCTGCTTTAATCAGTTTTAGAGCTGGGAAACTTTAGTACATAGACCCCTAACGTTTTACTTTATTTCTTTGTCTACCAGTGTAGCCAGGTCACCTGATGGCTACTATTCTACCCTTGGGCTGGCAGTAAACCCTGGTGCAATCAGGTTGCCAGTAGTTGATATGGGGATTTCCCCCTCCAAGAAGCTGCACTTGAGTGACAGCGGGAGGTGGTGACATCCGGCCTGGGCATGACCAATCATGAGACAGACCTTTTGCCCTCCTCCTGGCTGTACATAAGGGCAGTGCCTCCCCAAATTCAGTAGTGCCTCTACCCACTTGAGAGGGGCAGGTCACACAGCCAAGAGTCTGACTATTGGGCCTTCTCTGGCCATCTTCCCTCCGGGGGAGAATGAGTGTGTGCCATACCTCTTCCTCTGCTAGAGGGGCAGGGAAGAGCTTGGACTGCTGCAGGTGCCCTTGGCCTGTAGTGAAGGTCCAGGGACCATCCTTTAGTGGTAGCTGAGAGACTGCATCGGGCATAACTCTGCCTTGTTACTGTGCTGTACAGTGAGGACAAAAAACTGTTCCTGTTGTTATACCTCTTGCCTGTTGTGGGACCTTACTGTGGGGAGAGGAAATCATACTACTGTGGGAGATCACCTTCAGTTCCCTGGAGCCTACGGCAGATGGAGGCACTGCACTGCTAACGAATATGTAGGGTATGAATCCCAGAAGCCTAGTCCTGTGTCCCCACTACCACCGGCGGATGACTCAGCCCTCCTGTTACCAGCAGGTATCATGCACCACACGATCAGTAATGGCCAAATCTCCCACAGGGTGGGTGAAACACAGTTACATTTTGAGGTAATTCTGAGATCTGTAACAGGACAGGCTTTCAGTGAAACAAGGCTGGAAGTAACAAGATACGCTTCCAGAACAAGTGCTAATGCAGGAGGGAGACTATGTGTAGTTTACAGGGGGATATCGCTCCTCGCAAAGTTCTATGGCCTAGACTGCCCTATCGGGTGAATGATCTGGAGACACAAAGGCTATTGCTGTTCTAAGTCGGCCTGAGGCGAGTAGTCTGGAGTCCCAGGGACCTCTGGAGAGGGTCTTTGATTCTGCCAGCCTAGAGGGACAGCGTAAGGGTACTGGATAGGGAATATCTCAAGAGGGGTGTCTGACGTGCAAGGTACCTAGACCACTCTGTTGGAAGAAGCCCAGAGTACCACTAGCATGAGCCAGATCATGGAACCACAGAGTGCTTGTAATGGACTGTAATCATGTGCAGCGTATCAAGATGGAGCTTTGCTAGCCTGGGATTAATCCTACTCTTGGTAGACTGCTAATCTATGTGCTGTGAGGACCAACAAGGAACAGATTCAACAAGAATCGCGACTCCTGTGGGGTCAGAGAACGGACTGTGCTCAAAATGGAGGTTCCTTTGCCTGGAATGCACCACGTGAGTTGAATAATCGAAAATGGTGGTTCCCGCCAAGAATGGGAACCACGTGGAAGGCTAGCAAACAAACTGCATGCCTTTTTGCCAAGTTCTGCAAGGGTCTGGTGCGAAAGTCAGGACCCCACCCAAGTGATGTGACTGGCTCAGCCAGGAGCCAGAGTCACGCTCATCCACGTCATTGGATGCCCCTCCTCTAATCTCCACCAGAGGGAGGAGACATGCTGACAGAGAATGCCTAAATACTTTGGAGAACAAGGGAGGTACCGGAATTAGCAAACCGCACCCTCAGTTCTTTGGAGCCTGGAGAGCGAAAGGAGTGAGCTACCCATTGTTCTTGTGTCTGTGCTTACAGAAAAGGCTGACCATGTCAAGCAAGATGGAATTTACCCACGATCGGCTACCAGGAGGGCTCCTGGTGGTAAAAGTGGAAGGGAAAAGGTACCTAAGATGCCTATGCCCCAAGTGTGATTTCCCAGGTGGCAAACTGACCTGGGGAGGCAAGTGTGCCCACTGCAGAGCAAGCTTCCTGAAGCCCATGCTGCTGCGGCCTACGGAATTCACAGACAAAGATGCGACCGACGCCACTACTTGGGCGGTCAATGATGCTAAAGCAAATTCTACCTCAACTATGGAGACCTCGGAGGGCCTGTGTGCCTCAAAGGAGGATCCAGGGGATACGAGTACCCCAATGACTACAGAGCAGGCTGAAACAGTTCCAGACTCAGTACCCGCCGAGGAACCAGAGATGTTTGGAGAATCTGGACCAGATCACGAGCACCCGGGTAAGGTGACTGCCCTGGGTGAGGAGACACCCTTGTTCTCAGAAGCGCATGAGCTGGGACCGGCTCTGCTGATTGCTGCTGGTGACTCGGAAATGATCCGGTGTCTATCCCCTACGGAGGTGTCCCTGCCCTCCTCCTGTTCCAGTAGCAGATGGTCTTCCGTGGTGTTTCGACCACTGTTGAATCTGCCAACTGGCGCAGTGGAGGAACCAAACAGTTCTTGTGCCTCTGAAAGATGGAGGAGTCTGGCAACAGTAACCGCGACCGTGAGACCTGAAAGGCAGATGAGCCTCTCCACCTCGTGGAGGTGTCCGGAAGCCAATCCAGGGATTCTCCGGTACAGATGGAGGTACCTTCCGGTACCGATGTCCATGTGGCGGAAGCTGACAAAGGCAAAGACAGCACCCCCATGCAACAGCTGGATGTCGACAACCTTCCGGTGAGGAATCTGGACATGCACCAGGACCTCGTTCGACTTGCCAGAGATGACGTTGTGCTGTTAGCAACCGCTGCGGTGGATGACATGACTCAGATTCCCACTCCAGTGAGTGCCGCTCCCACTTGCCTAAAGAGAACTGCCTTTATTCAGTCCATGTATGAGCGCAGGGCTAGTCAAAAAGCGGCAAACAAATGGGGGCGCAAAAAAGAGAGAAAAAGAATCAATAAAAATTCTTAAAGGATAGGTATTTTATAAGGGCATAAAACAGTACAAGGACTTACAATAAAATAAGGATCTTGTGATCCAAGTACACCAGGCAGGTAACAACCACAGCAGCAACTCCGTAGTCCATAAACCCCACCTCCTCCAGATCGCAGATGGTAAGTGCCGAGGGGAAGTTTCAGACCGGCGTCCACCAGAAGTCTTCCCTGCACTCGTGTAAGCAACGCTGGGTCTACAGCATCATAACCTTCATACCCAGCATGCAAATGGCTCGACTACGCGTTTCGTGTCACGTGGGACACTTCATCAGGGCATAGCCACAATGCTCATTGGAGCAGACTAAATGCAGCAAGCTAACCAATGAGTAACATTGTTACTCATCTGGAGCGATGATGTTACTCATTGGTTAGCTTGCTGCCTCTACCCACTTGAGAGGGGCAGTCACACAGCCAAGAGCCTGACTATTGTGCCTTCTCTGGCCATCTTCTCTCCGGGGGAGATTGAGTGTATGCCATCTCTTCCTCTGCTAGAGGGGCAGGGAAGAGCTGGGGCTGCTGTGGCTGCCCTTTGCCTGTAGTGAAGGTCCATGGACCATCCTTCAGTGGTAGCTGAGAGACTGCATCAGGCATAACTCTGCCTTGTTACTGTGCTGTACAGTGAGGACAATAAACGTTCCTGTTGTTATACCTCCTGCCTGGTGTGTGACTTTATTGGGGGGAGAGGTAATCGTTCTACCGTGGGAGATCACCTTCAGTTCCCTGGAGCCTACGGCAGATGGAGGTGCTGCACTGCTAAAGAATATATAGGGTAGAACCCCAGAAGCCTAGTCCTGTGTCCCCACTACCACCGGCGGATGACTCAGCCCTCCTGTTACCAGCAGGTATCACGCATCACACGATCAGTAATGGCCAAATCTCCTACCGGGTGGGGAATACACCATTACACCTCTCTCACAATACCTTCACTTTTCTTTTAAGGGGGAGGGGCTCACATTTTAAATTAACTTCCTGTAGACACCTGCGAAATGAAGGGAATGGAAAACAAATAATGTTACAGCTTATATGTTTATCATATAATATAGTTTGTAGTATACTGTAAGTTGCCACTTGCAATAATTGTAACATTTTTGTTTGTTAAAGAGATTTTAAACTAGAATGTTTTTTTTTTTTAAACCTTTGCAGTAAAATCAGACAAAAATGAAAACAGTTATTGTAGGATTTTTTTACAATAGTAACTTGTTAGAAAATAAAAATGAGTGTTTTTCAATTTTAGCAATGCTTTTTTATGGTTAATCTTCAGTTTTACAAAATAGACTATTTGGTCGTGGTTGTTTAATTCCTTTTTTTTCAATTGTAAGGGTATATCGAAACTGCATACAGTAGATTTATTTCTTTTATATGTACAGTTAAGAGCATGCATTTAAATATAATATCCTGAAATTATGTTTTTTGAAGGAGAGCACTTTTTTGTTGAGGTACATAGTATTTCCGCATTACTTGGCTAATCTGTGAATGTATAGTAATGCTTCTTTTGATGTGGAACTTTTACAGTTGAAAAGCTAGGTTCACCAATATAAAGTCGGAGTAATAATGGCACTTGGTAATAGCACACTTTGCAGAAATAAAGTGCAGTTTATTTACATGTATCAGAGCATAAAAATAATGTGTTTGACCCGGTGTCCTTTTGCAAGAATGGCTTTTTTAATATTCTATTTGTTGATACTTTGAAACTCTATCTGTCTAAAATATAGAGCCGAGGAGTACAATAATGCAATGTTTCACTTGTAGTTTCCTGACACTCTGGTTTCATGGCACTGGAATATTTATTTTTTATTCAGTGTTCTTTGGGGTCATATATACTATGCGATGCTCTCTTTTGCCCTCTCTCGAAATTGAGTGTCTGAAAATGCCTCTACATGTACAACCTCCATCTTTTATGCAAGCATTTACCCATGCTACAATAAGGGCGTTATACCAGCAGCAAAGGCGACTAAAATTATTATCATGATCATCATTTATTTGTAAAGTGCCAACATATTCCAGTGTGGTACAGTGAGGGTACAGACTGAGATCAATTACAGTACATAAACAGAATGACATACAGTACAAATAAAGAGAGACCATCGCAAACAGATACAGAATTTAATGAGGGCCCTGCTCCCGAAAGTTTACAATCAAGAGGGAAAAGTTAAATTAACTGCTCATTGTGGGATGGAGTATACCTCAGGGTAGCATATGGTCTAGCCACAAAGCTGATCCCATAAAGATTTGGGGGGAGGATGTTAGGGGGTGTTAGCATGGATTTTGGTCCAGCCAAACAGCTAATCCCAAAAAGGATTGACGGGGGGATGTTCGGGGTATTCCAGGTAGGCTTCCTTGAAAAGGTGAGCTTTCAGGGAGTTTTTAAATGTCTGAAACCTGGGGGAGGGTCTGATGGTATGTGGTAGAACATTCTAGAGAGAGAGTGCAGCATGGGAGAAGTCTTGTAGGCGGGAGTACGAGGAGGTAATAATATAAGAGGAAAGGCGGATGTCGTGGGCAAAGTGGAGGATATATTTGGGGATGAGGGCTGTCATGAAGCAGAGCAGTGTTGTTGAGAGCTTTGTAAGTCAGATTCTACAGTGTCATGCATTTCACTCATACATAAAGATAAGAAGAAATATTATTTAGGTAATAAATACTGGATCCAGGGGAAGGAGTTTAAACCCCCACGGCATTAATGACCAGAGGGCCTTATTACTATTATAAGAACAAAAAAATATTATTTTTTAAATAATTATAATATCGCAAAAATTACCACTCCCTTCTTCCGGACTACCAATAGTATGCCACCACCAGTCCCTTCACCTCAGTATAGCTTTCCCACTCCTCAGGACTCTCTCTTCCTCTCAGGATGCCCCTTTTGCCCCAGGGCGGCGCCCCTCACATCAGAATGGCACCTATTAATTTGTGAAGACCCTCACCCATAACGTAAGGACAGCTCATCTTCACCGCAGGATGACCCCACTCCTAATTCAGCACTCCATCCTTTACCAAAAGACACCACCCCCCCCCCCTTGTCTTGGCTGCCACCTTCCACAGGCACCCCTTTGACCCCCCTTACACTTCAAGATGGCCCCTCAAACCTAAAGAAGGTTCAGACAGCCCCTTACCTCAGGTCAGCTCCCCCCCTCACATGTCAACGAATTAATTCTCTGCTGTCTGATTTGGCAATGTGCCATATTTTGCATGCATTAATGGCCAGCATTTTGACCATTCAGAAAGCAGGGATTTCATTAATGCCTGGAATTGTAAACTGTTTAGCCTATTATAAAGCCTATCTGTATAGGTATGGTTAGTCAGCTTATTATGATTACGTATATATGAATATTGATGATGTGTCTAATTATTTTCTTTTGTGTATTTTTAGATTACAAGATGTTAAATTATTAAATCATAAAATGTATCCCTTTCTGGTTTCTGAGTTAACACAAATAGATATAAAGAGATTAATAAGATTATTACTTAATAATTATGTATTAAAAAATATTATTAATTAAAGAGCGGTAATTCCAATTAGAAAGTATCTCACCAATTTTTTGGCAGAATTGTATGCTAGCAATTCAAAATTTAGCATTGCATTTCAAGAATCAAAGGTATTTTACTTGGTTATATATATTATTTGAGTCTGCAGATATGTGTAGTATATAGTACCTGACTTTATTAAATGACATTATTACTACCTGTGGAACAATTGGATACCCAACAAAATTAATTTCTTCTTTTTAGATTGTATTTGTCCATTGCCTCTATTGTTTCAGAAGGTTTATATCTTCACGGCTGTAGAAATTTACAATCCAAAAGGAACAATGCTTCAAGGTTAATGCAGTCAGCCTTGACAGTACTCCTCTAGACACAATATTCATTACCTTATAAAAGAAGAGCTATAATGCTGTTCACATTCAACATCACATGGATTTCAAATGCTTTGCAAACTGCTTAGATTTTGTATTATTTTGGCCATTACCTGTGGACTAGTTACTTTCTATGTGCTGTTTATCAATCTTGGCTCTGAATTCTATAATGGCTAAAAAATTCATAGAGATGCCACAGCAAATGTTTGTGAAAAATATTATTTTGCAATATGTGATATCAAATCCGTAATGATGCATATGGAAAAGTTCAATTGTGATTTCCATACACCATGTAAGAAATAGACTTAAATAACATTTTTAGTTTAAAACAAATAATTACAGGTGATTATACATCAATATAATGCTGCTTTACATTATAAAAAGTAAAAGAAAAAACATAATGAAGAAGTCAGATTTATTCACTTTTTTTCTATTATTATTATTTCTCTTGTGAATCATATATTCATCACATGTTGTGATCAGGGACATTAGAATGTCTCTGAGTTTGATCTGCAAATAACGTCACAAATTGTTCATTTAAACCCTCCTGACAAAATTTGTAAACGTTGGCCTAAACCAGTGACAGGTGTT